>NW_026646869.1:2602500-2766000 GCF_950005125.1 Chionomys nivalis | reverse complement strand
ATGAGTCTGTTTCTCCAGGTGCTTGGCTTCGCTCTCATACTTCTACACACCTTCAACGTGGCCATGCCCCTGTGGAGGATCCGGCAGGGGATGCCCCAGGCACCAGAGCTTCTCATTCACCCTACCGTGTGGCTCACCACCATGGTAATCACTGCCTATGCAGGAGCCCAGCTTGCCCCCAACTTCTGCTTTCTTCTAGTATGGAGAGCGTGGGGAGGGAGGGGCTTGGGAGCTTCCCCTTCTGCCCTCCACCCTCTCTTGTCTAGAGCTTTGCCACCTTCCTGATTCACGTGGAGAGAAAGAAGGGAGTTCGGGCTTCCGGGGTGTTATTTGGATACTGGCTGCTCTGCTGTCTCTTGCCAGCTATCAATGCGGCCCAGCAGGCCACTGCAGGGGTGAGTGGGGCCCTGGTGGGTGTCAGGCCGCTTTTCTGTCCCTTTGTCCATACATGACAGCTTCCCCAACAAGTACCTCTCCTCCAGTGTAGGGTGCAGTATGCTCTGTGCGTGTGTGGATGTGCACGAGGATGTGCTATGTTCACATGGGGTGTGCATGAGGCTGTGCTATGTGCATGTGTGGGTGTGCACGAGGATGCACTATGTGCATGTGTGGCTGTGCACGAGGATGTGCTATGGGCATGTGTGGATGTGCATGACGATGTGCTACGTGTGTATGTGTGCAGAGGCCAGGCGTGTTCTGTCTTGATCTTCCACTCTCTGCCTTATTCTCTTTGGTTGATGTTGTTTTATTTTGAGATTGATCTCACACTCTAGTCCAGGCTGACCTCAAACTCATGTTCCTCCTCCTGCATATGGGAAGTCTGGGTGTGAACCATGACATCCAGCTGGTACTCAGGTGATCAGGGCAGGGTGGACATGGAGAACCCAGTACTGAATAGATAAAAGAGAGGTTGGGGCTTGTCTCAGCCACCATTCTATTGCTGTGAAAAGATCAAGGCAGCTCAGGGTTTCTCTGTAGCTTTGGATCCTGTCTTGGAATTACCTAGACTGGCCTTGAACTCACAGAGATCTGCCTGTCTCTGCCTCCCTGAGTGCTGGAATTAAAGGCATGCACCACCACTGCCCCATCCAAGGCAACTCTTTTTTTAAAAAAAAAAAAAAAAGCATTTAATTGGGGCTGGCTTACAGTTTCAGAGGTTTAGTCCATTATCGTCATGGTGGGGAGTGTGGTGGTGTGCAGACAGACATGATATTGGAGAGATAGCTGAGAGTTCGTCCTGATCAATATGCAGAGAGAGAGACTCTGGGCTTGACATGGGCTTGTTAAACGTCAAAGTGACACACTTTCTCCAATAAGGTCACAACTCTTAATCCTTCTGATCCTTTCAAATAGTGTCCTTCCCTGGTAACTAAGCATTCAAATACAGGAGCCCATGGGGTCAATCTTATTCAAACCACCACTGGGCTAGAAAGGAGAAAGGAAGAGATCCAGTGCCCCAGGGGCTGTGACTCACTCATGGTAAGCCACATGTGTGTGAGCCAGGATGACTAGGAATGCTAGGACCATGCTTCTTGCACCAGGGCTTGGTACCTATCTAGAAATTGCTCCATGTCCATGCTCAGGACCCATGTCCAGTCTCAACCTCGACCTCTGGAACCCCTTCATTGTTTGTGACTTCCACTCCTGGGCTCAGTGGGGTTCTCTGTCCCCACAGAACTTCCACCATGAGCCCCTCCACCCCTTGGCCACCTACCTGTGCTTGTTCCTGGTGGTGGCAGAGTTCATGCTGTCCTGTCTGGTGGACCAGCCACCCTTCTTCTCAGAAGACTCCCAGCCATTGGTAAGTCAGTCACCGCCTACTGAATTCAGAGCTTCTGCCACCTTTATCTCTAGTCCCCTTCTGAGGTCAACAGCCCCGTGCATCCAAAGGGAGTTAGCCTAGGGAGTTAGTTAGCCTAGGGAGTTAGTTAGCCTAGGGAATTAGCCTAGGGAGTTAGCCTAGGGAGTTAGCCTAGGGAGTTAGTTAGCCTAGAGAGTTAGCCTAGGGAGTTAGTTAGCCTAGGGAGTTAGCCTAGGGAGTTAGTTAGCCTAGGGAGTTAGCCTAGGGAGTTAGTTAGCCTAGGGAGTTAGCCTAGGGAGTTAGCCTAGGGAGTTAGTTAGCCTAGGGAGTTAGCCTAGGGAGTTAGCCTAGGGAGTTAGCCTAGGGAGTTAGTTAGCCTAGGGAGTTAGTTAGCCTAGGGAGTTAGCCTAGAACGCAAGTTGTGTTTTCCTGTTGTTTATTCTTTCAGCCATTTAGCAAAATGTGAGCTGCTCGTCCCATCCTGGAGGCATCTGTGACCCCAGCCCTGGGAAGGCAGGAGGACTGCAGTCACGGGATGCATCTAAGCATGGTGGATTAGTTACTGTCCCGCCACTGGGACAACGGTCTGGCAGGAGCAATGGCAGGGGAGCTTTTCTGGGCTCACAGTGGTAGAGGTTTTTAGTCCATCACGGTGAGGAGAGCGGAATCATGTGGAGGAAAGGCCTCCTGCTAAAGGGGGATAGGAAGCAGTGATGGAACTGGAAGCTGTAGCCCTCAACACGTGCTCTCCCCATGCACACACATCCTCACACAATTCTATCACCAGGCCCCATAATCTCATATTCGTAACTTGGTCCTTGCTTTGCAGTCTGTTTGCTTTGTTAAGGCAGGCTCTCACACTGAAGCCCGGGGTGGCCTGGAATTCAGTAGGTAACCAGGCTAGCCTAGAACCCACAGCAATCTTCCTGTTTGTGGAGAGCTGGGTTGTAGGCACGAGCTATTTGAGAACTTCCTCACCTCAGCAGAGTGCTAGCTGTTCTTCCAAGTGACTCTTGTTCTTCATTATCGACTCCTTACCCTCTAGCCTTTGGTCTCACTCTGTAGCCTTGGCTGACCTGGAACTGGCTCTGTAAACCAGGCTGGCCTTAAACTCCTAGAGGTCTGCCTGCCTCTGCTGCTGGAATCAAAGGTGTGAACCTGGCCCTCCAGCTCTTTTTGCCTTGACTTCCAGGAAGCTCTGAGCTTACTAAAATCTCTCTCTAGTAAAGAGATACCACATCTACCACATTTGGGGGGATTAAGCTCGTGGTCACCTCACCCTGCCTCCCTAACCTTGACCACCTGCTCACTTCGGGCTGTGAGATCAAGGTCAGCCTGTCCTTTTTGAGACAGAGCCTTGTTATGTGACCCAGGATGGACCTGAACTCTCTTTTCTCTGCCTCAGCTTCCTCAGTGCTGGGACGACAGGTGGACACGATCACTGCTTCCTCCCTGGCCTTTTGTTTTTTTCAGAATCCATGTCCAGAGACGGAGGCCTCGTTTCCCTCCAAGGCCATGTTCTGGTGGGCTTCTGGGTGAGTGAGGTACAGGGCTGGGTGGTGCCCCCGACCTGTGTTACTGCTCTCACTTGTCAACACTGCTCATCCCCAGAGCGTCCTCCCAGGCTTACCCAGGCCTCTTCGCCCAGCCTTGAGCTTCTCTCCAGGGTATCCCTCCAGTATGCCCCAGTTCACTCACTGGAGAAAGTGAGAACCTTTGAACCCTGGCTCTGCCTCTTAGTAAACCATGGTAGAAATACCAGAGCCCCAGTTTTACCCTCTGTAAGATGGGGACAATTCTGCCTCCACAAGTAGAACATATTCTTGCACACAGCAACGGGTGCTGAGTAAAATCACATCCGCTACTCAGCTTCCATCGCTCCACCAGTGTTTGACAAGTACCTACTACATGCCGAGCGCCAGAGCGAGATTAATAAGCACCTACTCTATGCCGAGCGCCTTTGAAAAGGGCCAGGAGATGAGCTCCCCTGTGGAGGTCATCCTGGTCGGGTGGGCCCAGGTTCACTGCCTTCAGGACCCAGCAGAGGTGGCTTCCTTGGAGTCACATAGCTACCGAGATGGGCACGAGGATGGCACTGGTGAACCCTCTTTCACAGGCTGCTGTGGAGGGGCTACAGGAAGCTGCTGGGACCAAAAGACCTCTGGTCACTTGGAAGAGAAAACTCTTCAGAGGAACTAGTTTCCCAGCTGGAGAGGGAATGGAGGAGGAACTGCGGTGTGCTGCTGGGGTGAGTGGGTGGTGAGCCAGGGCTCATCAGCTGGTCCTGCTTCTGCTCCCCCAGCACATGCCCAGCCTGGCCGTGGCTCCCACCAAGCACTGGCTGATCACTGATTGGACTCGAGGGGTGTGATGTGTGATCTCAGCAGAGATTCTAAGCGGGGATTCTCTTCAGTACCCTAAAAATGGGCATCACGGTGGAAAGGCCCCAAGCAGTGGCCCTCTGAGACCCAGAGATCCCGCAGTGCTCTGAGTTCGAGACCAGCCAGAGCTACAGAACGGTCTTGTCTCAAACAATACCAATAATGAAACAACGGGAATTTGTTAGTCTGCTGCAGCCCCTGAGTATCACGTGGGCTCCACACCTTGTCTCCTCTCTACCAGGCACTCCAAGTTGTTTAAGAGCAAAGGACTCAGTGCTGCTGCAGCCCCTGAGACAGAGGCCTTCCTGCAGCCAGAGAGGAGGCCGCGGGGCCCTCTGCTCAGGGCTATCTGGCGTGTGTTCCGATCCACCTTCCTGCTGGGGACCGTCAGCCTGGTCATCAGTGACGCCTTCAGGTTCGCTGTCCCCAAGCTCCTCAGGTGAGGACATCCTTCTAGGATGAAGAATTTGGGCTCTTTCTGCCTCTTTGTGTACATCTGGGTGGGACTTGGGACCCCGGAGCATGGAGAACAAGGCTGCAGGAGTGGGGAAGACATGGAGGAAAAAGTAACTGACCCCCAGAAGGACAAAGGACCGAACCTGTCACCCGACTGTATCAGCTAGCTTTTGCTGCTAAATGGTCTTCACCAAGATGAGAGGCTTAAAGCCCCAGGCACTCACCACGCTGGTCGGGATGTGTGGATGGGCAGTTGGGGTTGCCTCCCACTGAGTGGGCTCACTCATGTGAGCTACTTGTCTCTGCTCCATGCAATTTCCTTCCTCTAAGAGACCAACGCAGGCCTGTTCAAGTGCTATTGGCCCTGGGAGGTGGGGCAAAAGCCATACACACCCAGGGCAAAGCCTGGTGTTGGCACAGTACCACCTCCTCATGTCCAAACAGCCAAAGTTGGTACCTGGTCCAGACTCAAGAGCTGGAGTGTTGAGTCAGGCCTGGTGGCGAAGGGCTATTGTTCCTACTCAGGAAGTTAAAGGATGAAAATTGCAAGTTATAGGCCAGCCTGGGCTACACCAAGGGCTCTAGGCCAGCCTAGGACACTTATTGATCCCTTGTCTCCAAATAGAAAGTAAAGCCAGGCCTGATGGAGCAGGGTTATGATCACAACCCTCAAGGCCTAAGGCAGCAGGATCGGCTTGAGTCCTGAGCCACAGAATGACATCCTGTCCCCAACAACAACCAAACCAGGGCCTCAGTTGGGTTTGAAGCTCAGTTGGCAAAGTGTTTGCCTGGCATGCACCGTATAAACCAAGAGTGATGGTACATGCCTGCATCCTAGCATTTAAGAAACAGAGACAGCAGAAGCAGAAACTCAAGGTCATGGTGTACAGAGTGAGTTCAAAGCCAGCCTGGGCTACATGGCTCCCATCCCTACCCTGTTTCAAAAAGAAAACAAAGTCACATGAAAGAAGTGTGGACAGGGTGGAAATAAGTGTGGCCTTTTGTTCAGTCAGTCACCACTGACCAACTCTAAACCCAGGAGGCACAGTCTGAACTCACTGCCTGCCCCCTTCCCCACCCAGCCTGCACCCAGGTGGCACAGCCTGGCCTCACTGCCTGCCCCCTTCCCCGCCCAACCAGGCCTCACTGCCTGGACCCCTTCCACTCCCAGCCTGTACCCAGGAGGCACCACCTGGCCTCACTGCCTGCCGCCCTTCCCCGCCACAGCTTATTCCTGGAGTTCATGGGTGATCGTGACTCCCCGGCGTGGATGGGCTGGCTCCTGGCTGTGCTGATGTTCTTGTCAGCCTGCCTACAGACCCTGTTTGAGCAGCAGCACATGTACAGGGTCAAGGTCCTGCAGATGAGGCTGCGAACAGCCATCACCGGTCTGGTGTACAGAAAGGTGAGCCCCCGGGGTAAGAAAGTGTGTGGCACCCATGCTGTATCCTCAGACCGTCACGCGGCCGTTCCCTGCGCTCTTACCTGCCGGGCTACTGCGCTGTGAGCCGACCTGGAGACTTCCCCAGTCAGAGCTCCTCCGACTCTCATCCCCTTCGCTGGCTTTTGTTCCTCGGGAGTGACATCCAGGGAACTGCCACAAAGTGGCTCCTCTGGCTTGAAGCATCTCAGTCAGGGACACATATTGTTGCTAGAATTGTTGGGGTCAGTACCTGGGCCTGCAGGCCTAACAAGCTGGGCAGGGCACCTTTTCCAAAAGCCAGTTAAACTGACAGTGACAGTGGAAAGCAGAGAGAGGAGGTTTACCCAATGTGGCCACGTCAGGCAGAGAAGCAAAGACTGTGAGGTTTAGATTTAAAGAGAGGGTAAGAGGTATGTGTAGCTAAGCAGTTCTGCATGGGTGTGCCCTCACCCAGCTTTTCTCTTCTGCAAAGTTGTTAGGACCCTGTGAAAGATCCCCCGAGACAAGTTCTCCTCAGGCGCCAGGCTTCTGTGTTTTCATTCTCCCAGCGTGAGACTCCAGGGGAACTGTCAGTTTCAAGGAGTCGGTTGTTTCAATAGCATGTTAGCCCCAGGGAGAGACCCAAGACAATCTGCATTCCTGCGAGCATGCTCATGTCCGATGAGTCTCCATGAGTCTCCACGTCTGACTTCCCCTGAGCCCAAGAGGAAATACTACCTACCACAGCAAGACAGCTTTGACCCTCAGAGGAGATCTGACCCTCCCTGACCTTCAGGGAGACACCTTCCTGGCACTTGGCATAACTGCCATTGAAACGAACTATAAACACCTTTGAACTCCGCTTCTGCCACTCAAACTCCAGTTGTGCCAGCCAGCCAGTCTCCACTGAAGTTCTCAGGGGCAGGTGATGGGAGTGGGGTGACTTTAGTGGGCAGAGTCATGGTGGATGGGGCTGCAGCGAGCCCTCAGTAAAACCTTGTCTAGTGGCGAGTTCTACACTCAATCACAGGAAGAGCCAGCGTTCATCACGCTGAGAAGTCCCTGGACCCCAGGATCAGATAGATCAAAGCTCCCAGAGAAAGGTGTTGGAGCCAGAGAGGCTCAGGGGGAGCCTAGCACCCTGTCCTGCCTGTATCATGCCTTAGGGATCTGAGGCACTGGCCTACAGGTCTCTGACTCTGGGCAAATTGCTCTGCTTCTATAAAATAAGGAGCACATTGATTTGGGTTCGCTTTTTACTTTTTAACAACCCTTGAGGTGCAAGGTACCTACAGGCCTAGTTACATTCACCAAAGCAACTCTAGAGTCTGGGAGAGAGGGAGAAAGGAGTCCCAGCATCTGGGGAAAGGAGGCTGCTCTCAGCATGGGCACGGGCATCCCTAGCACAGGTCAAATGAACCCAGAGCGTCACAGGTCTAGCTTTTGTATTTTCCTTAATGTGCTCCCTGATCCCAGATCCTCATGCCCACCCTGGAAGACTGGGCGTTTACAGGTTAATTGCACAGATGGTAAACCGAGGCTGAGCCTGGACTCATGCCCACTCCCATCCTTCCTTCCTCATGCCCTCCTCTCCACACCTACCCAGGTCCTGGTTCTGTCCAGTGGTTCCAGAAAGTCCAGCGCAGCAGGTGACGTGGTCAACCTGGTGTCAGTGGACATCCAGCGGCTGACGGAGAGCGTCCTCTACCTCAATGCTCTGTGGCTGCTCTTCCTCTGGATCAGCATCTGCTTTGTCTACCTGTGGCAGGTGCGAAGCAGAGGACGTGGGTGTGAGCTTCAATCATCTCCTCTTCCTTCCCGCTCTTCTTCCTCCTCCTCTGGCTCCTGTTCCTTTTGTCCTCCTCCTCCTCTAGCCTAGGCTCCATCTGCACAGTGCAAGCTGAGGTAACGGGAAGAGTCTGGGGCAGAGCCGCCTTGTCTTGACTGACAGCAGAGGTTAACTCTCCCTGGGACTCAGTTCCCTCTCACGGATGCTGCTGACCAAGTTGATGAACTCATCCCCCACTCGGGTGTTTTGGTTTGGTTCAGTTTGGGGTTTGATTTTTGGTTTTTTGATTGATTTACTGTGTATACAGTGTTCTGGTGTCTGCAAGCCAGAAGCGGGCACCAGATCTCACTACAGATGGTTGTGAGCCACCATATGGTTGCTGGGAATTGAACTCAGGACCTCTGGAAGAGCAGCCAGTGCTCTTAATCTCTTAATCTCACCAGCCCAGGGTTTGGGTTTCTTGAGGCAAGACCTTGGCTAACCTCAAACTCCAGCTGAGGCTGGCCTTGAAACCTTCCAAGTGCTGGGTTGTCCGAGCGTGTCACCACACCCATCAGGATGTGATCTAAGGCCTCGGTAGGTGAATCCACCATGTTTTGGAGTAATTCGTGCCACTGAAGCATGGGCCAGGGGAAAGAATTACCACCATGTGCAGAAAGCATAGAGGGCCATGGCATCAACTGTGGAACCTCTAAATGTCTGCTTGGTGGGTGGTGGTGGCGCACGCCTTTAATCCCAGCACTTGGGGAGGCAGAGGCAGGCGGATCTCTGTGAGTTTGAGGTCAGCCTGGTCTACAGAGGGAGTTCCAGGACAACACCTGGGACTGTTACACAGAGAAACCCTGCCTCAAAAACAAAGTGTCTGCTTGATGATGATGATGATGATGATGATGATGACGACAATGATGATGATGATGATGATGATGATGATGAGGATGGTGATGATTATGATGATGATGGTGGTGATGAGGAGGAGGAGGAGGAGGGGGATGGTGATGATTATGATGATGATGGTGATGATGATGGTGATGATGATGATTATGATAATGATGATGATAGTGATGATGATGATGAGGAGGAGGAGGAGGATGGTGATGATGGTGATGATGATGGTGGTGATGGTGATGATGATGATGATGATGATGATGATGATGATGATAGGCTCTGACTCTGTGGAACCTGCCTGGGTTCAAATCTTGCTCTCACCACTTACTTGCTGTTAAACGTCCCACTAGTAAATTCACCCTCTCTGGGCCCTAATTCTTCCAGCTAAAAACAGAAGCTAATTAGTACTAGGCTCCTGGTCATGTACGGGGAGACAGACAAACTGACAGCAGTTGAGTGGCCTCCGTCCGAGCACTTGGGTCTAGGGTGGTTGGGCAGCCCCCGTCTGAGTGCTTGGGTCCAGGGGTGGTTGAACAGCCTCCGACAGAGCGCTTGGGTCGAGGGGTGGTTGGGCAGCCCCCGTCCAAGAGCTTGGGTCCAGGGGTGGTTGAGTAGCCCCCGTCCAAGCGCTTGGGTCCAGGGGTGGTTCCTTCTGGTTTTGGATTCGGGAGTGTTAGAAATGTGCTTCAGAACTTAAGAATCTGGAGTAATATGTTTGAGGTCTTGTTAAATTCAAGTTTAACAAGAAAATTGTATGTGTTTTATGAGTTCCTTATTGACACAGCATGTCTTTAACAGCCCTGCACGTTGACAGTGGCCTACTGAGAGATAAGGTGTGGGATTGCCGGCTGTGATGACAGACTTTGGATTAGGGATGCTGAGGGCGTCCAGCACTCACCTGCTGCAGTGTGGCGGAGAGGGGGAGGCATTATCGTGACCACTGAGGACCATCGGGGGTTTCCTTATGATTTCCCTGTGGTGCCTTGGGTATGCCACACAAGTGATTCTCCACTGAGCTTCAGCTCCAGTCCTTAAAAAGAAAATTAAAAATTTGAGATGAGTGTCACTAAGGCCAGCCTTGACCTTGCTTCAGAGAAAGTCTCAGCCTCGGTAGCAGCTGGTACTGACAGGAACTGTCGTGCCCAGATAGAATTCTACCTGTGAACACTGACCTTTGACTATCCAAGGCTTACACACAGAAGGCGGTCAGCAAATGTACACAGGCATTCAAGCAGGAGAGCGAGGGAAGGAGGAAGGAGCTGGGAAGCAAGCCGAAACTGACAGCGGTCTGAGACCACCCTGCATGGTGCCTCTCCCCTGGCCCCAGAGGACCGCCATGCTGTCCTAGTCTTACGGAGATGGTGGGCATTGTGGGTGCTGTGGCTAAGTGAAAGCATTTGAGATGCCGAAAGGGTTGGGGTCGACCTGGCTTTCCCAGTGAGTGTTTTCCCAGGTGGCCAGTTGCTTTCTGGACAGATCTCCATTGAGCCACTAGGTGGTAGAATTGTTGCATTGGTAAAACAAGCAAGCTGATTTTTCATCCTGAGATTAGAGGCTAGCGTTCCTCCGCACTGAGAGAAGAAACAGACTGGACCTGGCTGGGATGGAGGAAATCTCACAAAACTCAAAAAAACTTTATAAAAATTGTTTATTCTATGTCCACCACCACGTCTCCCAGGTCCCCAGACCAAAGGCCCCAAAAGTTTCAAACCTGAGCGAGAGAAAGTTAGCAAACAAAACGGATCCAGTTAGGGTCCAGAAATGTGAATTTCAGATAAACCGAGAAGTTGCTCAGTGTAATTACATCTCCAATATGGCACGGTGCATGCTTATGCTAGACACTTTTATTACACGCATATCAGAAACCACAAACTTGTGTGCTTATTTGTTAATCGGTGACTCCCTACTAAGAGGTGAGATGGAGGCCAAGTTAATAGAGCGCCTGAAGGGTGGTGTGGCGGCTCATGCCTGTAACACCTGCATTGGGAGGTGGGGCAACAGGATGGGTCGGCCTTGGCAACATCTTAAATTTGAGACTGGCCTGGATTAAGACTTAGTCTCTAGAGAAGCCAAACAAAAGGGGGCTGGCAAAATGGCTCGGGGGTAAATTAGGGTGCTTGCTGTCTGATGACGCAAGCCTGAGGACTCGCTGGATGCTGGGGATGTATACAGTTGGAAGGAGGGAACAGACTACAGTGTCGTCTCCTGACTTCCACCAGTGTGCTGCAGCCAGGCCACCTCGGTAATAATAAATAAACATTTAAAAAGCTCGAGGCCGGGAGCCGACAAGGCATATACTGCGTAAACATGAGGACCGGTGTTAACGTTCCCATAACCTATATGAAAACAGGGCACAGTGGCATAGGCTGAACTCCCAGCCCGGGAGGTGATGTGACCAGACTTCCCGTGTCTCGCCCCTCTGTCCCTAGCTCCTTGGACCCTCTGCCCTCACAGCCATTGCCGTCTTCCTGAGCCTCCTCCCTCTGAATTTCTTCATTACCAAGAAAAGGAGCTACCATCAGGTTTGGCGTTTGGGAATGGGGACATCCCGGGGCAGGGGACAGTCATGGGGATTCTGGTTGGTGGCAGAGATAGGGAGAGGCAAGAAGAGGTTATAGTCCTGGCCTTGTCCTTCCTGTGTTCAGGCCTGTGGTCTCCTGGGTGAGTTCCTTCTAGAATGTGGCCTTTCTCACAGTGGCCCCAAGTTGTCCCTCACTGACTCCTGATCCTGCCCCTCATCTCCATTCACCACCCAGAAGGGAGGTGTGGCAGACAAAGCAACCACACCTCGGCTACTGATGTCCTCAGTGTCGAAGTCTGAGAGCCCACAGTGGCACACTTTCCTCACTTCCTCCCTCTACCCCTCTGCCCAATCTGCTTCCTCGCATAGCCACGCCCCCAGCCTTGCAAGCCAGGTCTCCTTTGCCTGAAGTATTTATTTCTATAGCACTTCTCCTGGTACAGAGCCCACAGACATAAGACTAGAAGCTTCCAAGCACTGAAGACCGAGGCAGACCCAGCATCTGGGGCAGTAGGTGGTGCTTAGTACACCATACGGGCTGGTAAGATGGCTCAGCAGAAAAATGCCAACCACCTGGCCTCCTGGCTGTGATTCCAGGACCCACACGGTGAGAGGACAGAACCAAGTCCTGCAAGTTGTCCCCTGACCTCCACATGCTCACTGTGACATGCACACCTCAAACATGTATTTATTTAATTAATTTATAAATGTGAAAACCAAAGTGCTTGAGCTGGGTACGGTGATGAACACCTCTCATCTCAGCATGGGGGGAGGGCACGCATATAGGGGATCTTTGTGAGTCTGAGGCCAGCCTGGTCTACGTAGCAAGTTCCAGGCCAGCTAAACTATATAGTGACTATTTATCTTTTGACTATATACTCAGAAACAAACAGATAGATAAATAAACAGCACGCTCTCAGTAAGCTTGTAGTGGTGGCACAGACTTGTCGTCCCGGTAGGTAGGGTAGGCAGTGGCAGGAAGATAGTCTGAGGCCAGCCTGGACCACACGGCAGACCCTGTGTTCATGGAAGGGGAGGAAGTGTTTAGTAAAGGTATGAACTGCAGGAAAGTGGGGTAGCTGAACTCACCTCTCTGTTCCAGCCACCCTCCACTGTCACCTGGCCTTGCTCCACAGTTCCCCAGCCTTCCTGACCTCTGTAGGCTGGCACTCTACCTCCCTATCTTTGCTTCTGCAGATCCCTGGACACCCTCCCAGCAGATGGCCCAAGCCCCGTCCCTCTCCTTGCTAACCAGGCTGACCAGTCCCTGGGTGGCCTCAAAGACACTCTTCACACAGCTGTTCTATGGTCTCTGGCATGGGACACGAAACCCCAGGCACTTCCGCCTGACCTTCAAGCCCACTGCGGTTGCCCCTCTCTCTGAGGAATCCAGCTCACTGTCCCCCTCTCCTACCCCATGCACTCCGCTGTGCATTTGCTGTGCACGTAGTACCTGCATCCTCTCACGCTCCTCATTTAAGATGTACTTCAGGCGACACCCTTGCCTCCCCAGACCCTTCCTGGCAGCACACCACTCACAGGTGGCTTCTTAGTAGCACAGTGGAAGCAGTCTCCGGAGGCTGAGGCAGCTCTTGGGAGTGAGGAAAGCCCAGGGTGAGGGTGGTGTGGCTCAGGACCCTGGCCGAGGTGCTGGGTTGGTGTGTGTGCGTTGGAGAAAGATTCTGCAGGATTTGCGGCAGAGCGGCTGGGGCCACAGGAATGGAGAATTCCAGGCTGGTCCCTCTCTTGCCTCTTCTCTCCTGTCTCAGGAAGAACAGATGAGGCAGAAAGCCTCCCGAGCACGGCTCACCAGCTCCATACTCAGAACTGTAAGAACCATCAAGTCCCATGGCTGGGAGCAAGCCTTCCTCGAGAGACTCCTCCATATTCGGGGCCAGGAGCTAGGCGCTCTGAAGATTTCCACCCTCCTCTTCTCTGTGTCTCTCGTGTCCTTCCAAGTGTCTACATTTCTGGTGACGTCATTCTGGCCTTACTGCTGAGAGGGGCCTGGGAGAGGGCAGGCTTGGGATGGACAGCCTGTGCCAGTAGCATTGCAGCTTAGACATACAGACCCTGGAGACACCTCAGCAGGCTCTGTGGACCAGAAAGGACTGCAGGCTCAGTGCCACCCATGTGCTTTGACAGGTGGCGCTGGTTGTGTTTGCTGTCCACACCCTGGTGGCAGAGGACAACGCCATGGATGCAGAGAAGGCTTTTGTGACCCTCACAGTGCTCAGCATCCTTAACAAAGCCCAGGCCTTCCTGCCCTTCTCTGTACACTGCATCGTTCAGGTGAGGGGGAAGGGCAAAGGATGCCTCAAAGGATCTCAGCACCCCTGGGCCACTGCCGGCAGAGTGAGGGGAGGGAAAGTCTAGCAGTCAGCAAGACCGCGGGAGATGTCAATCAGAGGGTACAGGGAAATCTCAGCCAGTAGCCCTGGAGAATGTGTCACTTTTACGTTCAAAAATTCAACCTGGGTTTCCTCCCTGAGCAGGGCCTTCTCTCTCTCTGCCTTTCCTATCTTTCCCCTCACCTGACCTGTGATGCTAAAGCAGAGGAAGATTGCATAATTGACCGGCTCCTTCTTCCTCCTCGTTTGTCATCTGGGGTGTGTGTGCGCACACATATGACATTGTCCAGAGGTCCACACTGGTGTCCCTTCTATCTCTCTCCACCTTTCCTTCAGTATTAACGTTTGTATTCTTTGAGAATTTCAATTAATATATTTTGTTCATGTTCACCCCATTCTTCCCCAACACCTCCCAAATCCATTCCCTATCCTCTTCCAACTTGGTGATTTTTCTCGTTGTTTTTATAACGTTTTATACCGAGTCCAGTTTGTACCAATGCTATGCCCCTGACACGCTTAAACACTACTGACTGTCTTAGTAGGCTCTCTGCTGCTGTGATAAACACCAAGACCAAAAGCAACCTGGGAAGGAGAGGATTTATTTCAGCTGACGGCTTCTAAGTCCGTTGTCTGGGGAAGTCAGGACAGGAAGTCAAGCCAGGACCTGACGCTGAGGCCCCTGGAGGAGCTCACTGGTTTGCTCAGCCTGCTTTTGTACTTACCCCAGGAATTACCCGCCTGGGGCGGCACCACCCACAATGGGCTGGGCCCTCCCACATCAACCATTAATCAAGAAAATGCTCCTCAGGTTTGCTTGTAGGCTTCTGATTTCATGATGTTGTCACGACTGAGAGGCCCTCTTCCCTATGACTCATTCACTTGCCCTCAGAAGCCTAAACCATCCATAGCTGCTTAGCAAGGTGTAGGGGCGCCTGAGCTCCTCCCTCATCCTCTTAGAGGGGTAACTGGCTTGCCCCTGTCCAGGCAGAGTGTGGTGACCCTGCTGTGTCCAGAGACACTGTTTCTCTCAAATCCTGACCTCTAGCTCTTACAATCTTTCTACTCCCTCTTCCCTGGTGTTCCCTGAGCGTTGGAGAAAGAGGGTTTGATATAGAAGCCACATTTGCAGGTGGGCTTTCTGCAGACACTCTGACCAGGTCTGAGAGCAGCACTGATATAAGGAATAGATACACATTTAGAGTAGAGCTCTATATGACGTCCATTTGGCAATATAATCGTCGTACGTTCACTCCTGATGCCTATTAATAGGTTTTCTGCACTTCTCCCATAATAAGTCTCTCTGCCAACCAAGTAAGCCAGATCAAGCCAAATTGAAAAAGTTTAACAACAGGTTTGAGCAAAGCAACTCCTTGGCAGGTCCTCCAATCCCAGAGATGGGGCCAGAGGAGTTGTACCCCCAAACAAAGGCAGGGAGACTTTATAGGTCAAAGGTGAGGGATGATGGCATTTTCACCACAAGCTGGATTTGGTCCCCAAAATGAGCAACAGCTGAGTGCTTAGGAGGGGACTTTGGCAGCTGGCAACTTCAGGGGCAGAAGCTGCAGTAACCACCAAGATGCGGAACTGGGTTTTTTGACATCTTTCCTTTGTTAGGAGACTCTCTGAGCAGGCAGGCTTTGGGGAGAGTCAGGAATGAGGCTCCCCAGACTGTGCAGGGGCGAGCTGGAGGTTCACACCAAACACATAAGCTCACCAGCCATGGGTTATCGGCCAGATTTATAGTACCAGATGTGCATTTCCACCTGTGGAGCAGGCCTTAAATCCAATCAGGAAACGTTGGTTACCCCCTAACGTTAACAGCAGTATTGCATCCGTGAGCATGTCTTTCCGTGACAATCGTCTGTAGCTCACAGGATGCAGCTAGGTAAGAGAGTTGGTCACCTCCTCTAGCAGCCTGCAGAGCACCTTCTGATACCGTAACAGCTGGCTAGCAGTCAGCACCAGCTTGGTTTCTCCATGCCCTGTGACCAAAGCATGCTGTGCCTTCAGCAATAGGATTGTACCCTCAAGTTCTGGTGGGTGTCAAGAACAACTGTGCTTTTAGGGGCCTCTCTAGGTCAGAGGTGAGATATTACTGTATCTGACAGTAGGCATTTTATTGGGTAATGCATGTTTTATGAGAGAAGCTTTATCCCTTGTGTAGGGTAGCTCCAATGAAAAGCATATATATTCATACATGCATACACACATATGGAAGCTTCTAGAATAGCAGGTTTCCATATGACTTTTTAAACAATCCTCTCTCTCTCTATCCCACTTTAATTTTGAGATAGGGTTTCTCACTGCACCCAGAGCTTATCCATTTAACTAGACCGGCTGGCCAGAGCGTTCCAGAGATCTCCCTGTCTTCGCTCTCCGAATGTTAGGATGACAGATATGAACTGCCATGCCAAGCTTTTCCGTGGGCTCTGGGATTTTGAACTCAGGTCTTCACACTTGCACAGCAAGAACTTCACCCCACTGTGCTATCCCCTCCCCCAGGCCACCTCTATTTTAACAGTCACCCCCAATCACCTAGATAGGTGTGCAAAGGGTGCTCAAGAGGGTGCCCCCAATGGACAGAGTTGGAAGTTACTCCACATTGCTACTGGGTGCTGTTGGAAAAGGTGCTGTCCTCTTCCCAGGCCTTAGTTGGAGGCAGCTGGTTTCTTCCAGTCTCTCTGTTTTAGAGTGAGGAGCAGAGAGAAGTCCCCATCCCTGGCAAGGCCATTGCTTTTCTGTGACCTACAAAACTCTATCCCAGAGCCAAGAAAATGCAAAGTTTTGTATTAGGTCCTCAGGAAACCCTCCCCAGGCATCCCCAGGGACCCCCAAAGGCCTTCTGACCCTGTGACCAGCCCACTCTTGTGTCTCCAGGCTCGAGTGTCCTTCGACCGGCTGGCTGCCTTCCTATGTCTAGAAGAAGTAGACCCCAATGGCATAGACTCAAGTCCCTCCAGATGCTGTGAGTGCTGAGATGGGGGGGACAAAAAGAACACCTGCAATGCAGGTCCCACCACCAATCATGTCACTCTACCCAACGTTGTGAAGCTCCTACTCCTACCACCTGTACAGTGGCAACCAGTGGAGCACTGTGGGATGCCACCTAGGCACTCAAAAGTGGGTGCCGAGTCCTTGTCCTTATGCAGAAGTCTAGGAAGAGAACCATGGACATGTTATTAAGCTAAAGACTCAAATCAGGGACTGGAGAGATGACTCAGCAGTTAAGAGCGCTGGCTGCTCTTCCAGAAGACCAAGGTTCAATTCCCAGAACCCACCTGGCAGCTCACACCTGTTTGTAACTCCAGTTCCAGGGTATCTGACGTCCTACAGGTCATTGTCCCGGGGATTACATTAATTTAAGTACCACAATTCAATTAGAACATATGCAAAATTAATGCATTTATTTATTTATTTATTTATTTATTTAAATTTTGTCTTAAAATTGGGGCAGGGGATTGTTTATTTTTATTTTATATGTGTAGGTGTTTGGCTTCTGTGTCTGTGCACTTGTGAGTGCCTGATGCCCAGAGAGGCCAGAAAAAGGTGTTGAATCCCCTGGAACTGGAGGTACATGTGAGCTGCCATGTGGATGCCGGGAATTGATTCTGGGTCCTCTAGAAGAGCAGCCAGTGCGCTTAACCATGACTCGTTCCTCTGGTGCTCCCTTTTCTGGCTTTCTGTGACAGGGTATTGTAGCCCAGACTGGACTTGGACTTGCTGTGTAGCCAGGGCTGGACTTGAACTCATAATCCTTCTGCCTCCACCTCCCAAATATCAGAACTAGAGGCACACTGAGATTATTTATAATAAATAACTTTATTAGCGATCTTCACTATATAACCCAAACTGGCGTCATATTTGCCCTGTAGCCCAGGTTAACCTCCAACTCATTACCTTCCTGTCTCAACATCCCAGGTACTGAGATTACAGGCATAAACCTTCTGCCTAGTTATTATTTAAAACAAAAAAAAAGGCAGCAAGCAGGATTTAAACCACTGACTGAGGTTTGCCTGTCCCAGAATTACAATGCTACTAAGGCAGGGTCACTGCCAAGTCAGCAGGTAGCAGGGCAGGATTGTGAGGATTCTAGCTGAAACCCGATGCTTAGGAGTAGAATAAAGGCCTAAGGTCCTGAACACGGGACACTGGATGCCAGGAGGGCAGGATCAGCCCCTGTAACCGTTTTCTTATGTCCTGCAGCCTCAAAAGATCGAATCTCTGTACACAATGGCACTTTTGCTTGGTCCCAGGAGAGCCCTCCCTGCCTGCACGGGTATGAAATCCCATCAAGAAATGCTCTTGACTTCTGAGAAATGGTGTCTCACCTGGGGCTGGAGGCTAGGCTAGGCTAGGCTTGGTTTCTATGCAGAGAGACAAGGGTTCTTTTTTAAATATATATATATATATATTATGTATACAATATTCTGTCTGTGTGAATGCCTGCAGGCCAGAAGAGGGCACCAGACCCCATTACAGATGGTTGTGAGCCACCATGTGGTTGCTGGGAATTGAATTCAGGACCTTTGGAAGAGCAGGCAATGCTCTTAACCTCTGAGTCATCTCTCCAGCCCGAGGCAAGGGTTCTTGCATGCTACAGCCCTACAGAGGGAAAAAGTGTACCTGAGCCTCCCCCATCAGGCAGGATATACTGCTCTGCTCCCTGCCTGGCTGACACGAGGCCTGAGGCCCAGCCTCATCAACTGTGACCTCCTTTTATGCCTCTTGTGTCAATTCCAAGGTCGTTGTTCCCCACAAAGAGAAAGGAAACCTGGCCATCTCTCTCTGCCTCTGCCCACACACCCACGAGTGTCCACTGGGCATGCACCTGCCATGCACTCTATCCTGGATGCTGGGGACAGAGGGAGGCCCAGGAAGCGACAAAGCCCACAGTATGGAAAGGCTGGCATCCCAGCTGAGGGTCCAGAGGTCAGGGGAAGGCTTCTTGAGCAGTAAAAAGGCCGAGAACAAAGACCCCGAGGCAGGAGCATGCCCAGGTTCTCAGTCTTGCGCTGTTGTTATTTAGGGCTGAGAATTCCTCATTGTGGACTGTCCTGGGCCTTGTAGGGTGTTTAGCAGAACTAAGCACGGAGGAACTCCAGCCTGTGGTGGCTGACAGCAGGGGATGGACAGGAGCAGGCAGGGCAGAGGCAGAGGCCTGAGCAAGGCTACTACAGCCAAGCAATCACATCATGTCCTCTCTGTGTGTGCATGTGCGTGTGTGCGTGGATAGGCATACAGTAGTACACATGGGCACACGCATGCGCTTACATCTGTGTACTGCCTGTGCATGTGACTCTGTACACCAGTGTTTGTGGCATGTCTGTAAGTGCTTGTGTGGCAGACACAGTGTACACGTGACGTGCTCAGGTGTGAGAGGGAAGGCGGTTCAGATACTCAGACAAGGATCGGGGAGGAACGGCCCTGTGTATCCTCTTAATGGTCTCCCCAGGCCTGAACAGCAGGATGGGGCGGGTGTGTTTGGGGTTCCCTGCTTCCGTACACACCCAAGCTGACCTTTCAGAGCTGTATTTCCCCTGGGTTGTCAGGATCAACCTCACCGTGCCCCAGGGCTGTCTGCTGGCTGTTGTGGGCCCAGTGGGGGCTGGGAAGTCCTCCCTGCTGTCTGCCCTGCTCGGGGAGCTGTTGAAGGTAGAAGGGTCTGTGAGCATTGAGGTAAGACCACCCTGTTCCTCCCTGCCCTGGCCACTGAGATGTATCCTCAGAGATCCCTCATATCTTCCCTCACAGTCCAGGTCCCTGTCAACCACTGTCAGCCTCCTGCCCTCTGAGCACCCAATCCCCTACTCTCATATGAGCTACCAACTGCGAAGCGTGTTTCAGGGTTCCGTGGCCTACGTGCCCCAGGAGGCCTGGGTCCAGAATACCTCAGTGGTGGAGAATGTGTGCTTCAGGCAGGAGCTGGACCTGCCCTGGTTGCAGAAAGTTCTGGAAGCCTGTGCTCTAGAGTCTGATGTGGCCAGCTTCCCTGCAGGAGTCCACACCCCAATAGGGGAGCAGGTGAGGAGCCCCTGGGTCCAAATACCTCCCTGACCTGGGGATAGTATGATGAGGGACAATAAGGACAGAAAGGGTGTCGTGAAGGAGGCCCCAGCTCAAAGCCAAACATATAGCAGCTGCTCCGTTATTAAGGAGAAATTGGTTTTAAAAATTAAAACAGAGACAAAAGGAGAGCAGAATGCCCTGCTGAGTAATGTTAGCCAGATTGTTTCCCCTTTCTTTGCCTCACCAAAGTATCTAAGCTGAGATGGTCCCCACACAGGACACAGGCATCTGAAGCTATTGAACACACAGAATCAAAAAACTATGTGCTAAGTGCCGGCCCCCTATTTGTTTTTGTAAATAAAGTTTTATTGGGACACAGTCATCTATTCACTGCCTATGATCTATGACTACTTCAGAGCTAGGAAATTGGGACAGACATCAAATGGCCCTCAAACTTTACAAAAGTTATTCTCTGTCCCATCCTAGAAAATGTGGAGTAGCCCCTGGATTAGGGAACTGGGAATCACTGCTGGGATCAAGCTTTGCAGATTCTGAGCAACTGCTTCACCTCTGAACTATAGCCTCTTGTTTTGGTTTGAGACAGCCTCAGCCTCTTGAGTGCTGAGACGATGGGCATGAGCCACCACAGCTGGCTCAGGCCCCTACTTTCCATCCTTTCTCCCTTCAGAGCCCAGCAGACAGAGGGTCGTGCCAAGAGTTCAAGTCCCCCTCTCCCTCTTTCAGAACTCTCAGGGCTTCCCATTGCCTTCAGTGAGAGCCAAAGTTTTGAGCAGCCCCAGAAAGCCCCGGTGTGACCCCATTTCTCCCTCTACCTCATCTCCCGTCATACTTCCTGCTCTCTCCAGCTACAGGGACCCCTCCCCATGCTCACCCGATCTCCCAAGAACACTCTTCCTGCAGGGCCCCAGCTGGAAAGCTGTTCCCATAGAACGCACAGGGCTCACATCCTGCGTCACCTTTGAGGCAGGCCTGCTCTTGTCCCCTTTCCCATCACGTGTTCATTGGATGAAAGGGTCAGGAGAGTGGACGCTCGCTGCTAGATCCCCTCAGCCAAGGGCAGTCAGTAAATGAATGAAAATAAGTTAGTTAGACAAGGGGGCGAGTGGCGTCCTCAGGGAACATGTCAGCAGTTGAGGAAAGGGAAAAAATACTGGGCAGAGAAGGAGGAGACAGAGTGCAAAAAAAAACAGCATCTCCAGAAGGGACACTGGGAAGGGGAGAAGCAGGCTCAGGCCAGCAAGGGTTCTGGCCCAGTGATTAGAGACAAGCAAGACCCAAGAGCAGGTGCCTTGCGCTGTCCCCGAATGAGCAGGCCTGTCCCTCACCGATGTCGTGCTGGGTTTTTTGTTTGTTTGTTTTGTTTTGTTTTTTGAGACAGGGTTTCTCTGTGTAGCCCTGGCTGTCCTGGAACTCACTCTGGACCAGGCTGGCTTTGAACTCACAGAGATCCGCCTGCCTCTGCCTCCCTGGCCACCCAGTCATTCTGATGTCACCAGCAGATGTGTATATGAGTCCCTGTCTCATGTTCCCAGGGCATGAATCTTTCTGGGGGCCAGAAGCAGCGACTGAGCTTGGCTCGGGCTGTGTACAGAAAGGCTGCTGTGTACCTTCTGGATGATCCCCTGGCGGCCCTGGATGCCCATGTCAGCCAGCATGTCTTCAAACAGGTCATTGGACCCAGTGGACTCCTCCAGGGTACAGTAAGTGTGTGTCAGAGAGAAGCTGAGGAAGTCCTGAGAGTTCTGTCCTAACCAGCCCTTCTCCAGTCCAGTTTTCTTCTTTGTATCTGTCAGCTTTTCCTGCAACAACACTATGTAACAAACAGCTTCCCAAATCTCAGTGGCTTACCCTTACTTCTTTCTTAGGGGGTTTGTGGTTAAACTATTTATAATGTTTCAGTTTTATGAAGATCTCAAAGTGGTACATATTTAACTCTTTAAAAAAATTTTAAAGGGTTTTGATCTTTTCCTGGGTAGCAATTCTTTCTCCTAGTGCTAGTTGGTGTTCATGAACTGTGGCTCCTTCTGCTGTGTAATCTTGAGGAGGAAAAAGCAAGCTCTGAGGAGCACTTCATGGCTGAGTTCTAGTGCTTGGTGTATTAAGTGTACTGTATTTTCACACCAGGGTTGCCACTCGGTGGTAGTTTTACATGTGCAAGGCCTTGAACACCATCCCCAATACCTCCTGAACAGCCATGGTGAATGCCTGTAATCCTACCAGAGACGTGGAGGCAGGATAATCAGAAACTCAGGGTTATCCTTAGTGTCTCGGCCAGCTTTAACTGGTTTTTGACTTAGCACAGCCCAGTCCACTGGGAGGAAAGCCTTGACTGGGGAATTTCCTAGATCAGATTGGCCTATGGGCATGTCTGTTAATTGATGTAAGAGGGCCCAGCCCACCCCGCAGTCCCACCCCACTATCCCTGGGCCAGGGGACCTGGGTTGTGCAGTGAAGCCAGGTGAGCCTTGTTCTGTGAGGGGAGCCATCCAGTAAGCAGCATCCCAGTGGGTCCTGCTGTACTTCCTGGGCTGTGAGGAAGTTCCCTGAGTGGAGGTGACACCACAGGGAAGAGCAAGGAGGCCTGCCTTCGGGATCCTGCCTGCAGCTCTGTCCTGACTTCCCTCAATGATGGACTGTGACCTGGAAGTATAAGCCAAATAAATCCTTTTCTCCCTAAAGTGTTTTGGTCACAGTGAAGTTAGAACACTTGGGTACAGAGTGAGTAGAGGCCAGCCTGGTATACGTGACACCTGTCTCAAAAGACATTTTAAAAAGTATTTTCACTCGTTCTGTTTTGATCTTAAGGTGGGTTTCTCAGATCGCCCCATCCCATCAGAATGGGAAGCTCTCAGGTTCACTTTAAGCCCAGGTCTTCTTGATCTGAGACACCCACTATTCTCTTTGGACATGGTATTCGCCAGAACACGGGCAGGTACACAGGAAGGGCCACCTGTTCCTCCTTTCTGACTCGGGGACACTCCAGCTCATGTAACTTCTGTCCCTGCTCTGCCCAGACTCGGATCCTTGTGACGCACACGCTACACGTCCTACCCCAGGCTGACCAGATCCTGGTGCTGGTCAATGGTGTCATCGCAGAGATGGGCTCTTACCAGGACCTTCTGAACAGAAACGGAGCCCTAGTGGGACTTCTGGATGGAGCCAGACAGCACGCAGGAGGAGGAGAAGGTATTGACTGGGCAGCACTGCATCTCTGTGCCTGGCTCTCGCTGCCCTCTGGAGGTTACCAGGGTCCCATTGATGGGGGTGGAGCGCCCTGACCTCACTCATCCTGAGGACCTCTCTGCTGCTGCTCTGGGCCTGCAGACAGACCACCCCTCCCCCACAAAGAGCCAAGGACACTGCCTGGGGCTCACAGTGTCTCTGCCACACTTTTGGTTCTCTGTGTATTTATGTGTGTAGGCACACGTGTGCACCAGTGTGCATGCATATGTCGTTGGAGGCCTGAGGTCACTCTTAGCCGTCATTCTCAGGAGTTGTCACCTGGCTTTTAGAGCCAGGGTACCTAATTGCAACCCAGGTGCACTGACTCAGCTAGACTGGCTGCCAGTGAGCTCCAGGGATCCTCTGTCCCTGGAGCTGGGGTTACAGGCATGGTACTAGCATGCCTGGCTTTTTGTGTGGGTTCTGGGGGGCGGGGAGCTCAGGTCTTCATACCTGTGACACAAGTTTTACCAATGTAGCCTCTCCTCAGCCCCTAAGTGACAACATTTCATTTGATCTCACAAGGGCCCTCTAAAGTGGGGGAACCAGTACTGTCCTTGTACACAGCACTGAGGCCTGTGTCTATAGTCAGAGTAGAATTCAGGGAGTCCCACCCAGTGTCTATGCTAAACATGTTATGAAGAGCATCTGGTCCCAGGGTCCCTCTGTATTCAAGAGGGTAAATAACAAACTTCCAGAGGAACATCGGCCATGAACATTGTCTTAGGTTTCTCTTGCTATGAAGATACACGATGACCAAGGCGACTATTGTAAAGGGAAATCATTTAATTGAGGAGGTTTACATTTTTAGAGGTTTGGTCCATTGTCATCATGGTGAGACATGGTGGTGTGCAGGCAGACACAGTGGGGGAGAAGTTGCTGTGAGGGCTCCATCTTTACTTGGAGGCAACAGGAAGTGGTGCCTCACTGGGCGTGACCTGAGCATATAAGAGACCTCAAAGTCCCCCTCCACAGTGACACGCTTCCTCCAACAAGACCACACCTACTCCATCCAACAAGGCCACACCTCCTAACAGTGCCACTCCCTGGGGGCCATTTTCTTTCAAACCACCACACACACAGTGAGAAACCCTTCACTCATTACAGCTCAGTGAGTCAGCACGGTGCCTGTCTCCATCTCACACATGGGGAAACCGAGGCCTGCAAGTTAAGAAACTGGCCCACGGTTTCGTGTGTGGCTTGTTAGTATCAGTGCTGGGCCATGAAGCCAAGCTACTAGGAGCCAGAGAACACGCTTTTGAATTCATTGGCTGTTGCTGTCCCCCATGTCTCAAGCCTTGCTTTAATGTTACCCCTGGTCTAGGGCACTGCCTCTTCTAGAAACATCTGCTCAGCATTGGCCCTCCATGATAGGTTGGGGAGATGGCTCGGTTGGCTAAGTGTTTGCCTTGCAAGCAGGGGGACCTGAGTTCAGTCTTCTGCATCCCTGTAAAGTGTTCGGCATGGTAGCCCATAGTCTCAGCTTTGGCGAGATGGAGACAGGAGGATCTATAGGACTTGCTGCCCCATCAGCCTAGCCTGAGTAGTGAGGTCTAGGCCAGTGAGAGACTGTTTTACAAAACATGGTAGACAACATTCCCGTCCTCTAGCCTCTGCATGCATGCACACACAAATACACATGCATGCACACATACATACCCACATACACACACCTATACATACATACAAATACACATGCATGCACACATACATACCCTCATACACACACCTACACATATATACAAATACACATGCATGCACACATACGTACCCACGTACACACACCTACACATACATACCCACATACACACACCTACACATGCATACAAATACACATGCATGCACACATACATACCCACATACACACACCTACACATACATACAAATACACATGCATGCACACATACATACCCTCATACACACACCTACACATACATACAAATACAAAAAACTGTCTTAATTTCTTCTGCTGCTGTGATAAGACCCCAGGACCAAGGCAATTTAGAGAAGAAAAGAGTTTATTTGGGGCTTAGAGTTCAAAGGGTTGGAGTCCATGACCATCATGATAGAGAGCATGCCGGCAGGCAGGTGGGCATGGTAGCTAAAAGCTCACATCTTGAGACACAAATCACAAAACAGACAGACAGAGACTAAAAAAGACTCAGACTTTGAAAATTCTCAAAGCCTGCCCCCAGCGACGCATCTCCTCCAAGGCCACACTCCCCAATCCTTTCCAAATAGTTCTAACAACTGGTGGCCACGTCTTCAAATGTGTGAGTCTCTGGGGTTCATTCTCATTCAAACCACCACAACACTTAACTGTTGACTCACTGTGTCATCGTGAGCTTGGAGATGGGACCTTGAGCACAGAACTTGCACATTTGTATTGGACAGCTTTTACTGTGACAGTGCTGTGTAACAAACATCACCCACATTTCAGTGGTTCATAATAGCGGCTACTTCTTGTTCACAGATCTGGGGCTAAGCTATTATATTTCTGCTTATATTTCTGATCCAACCTGGGTAACATCAGATGGGAGGTTATCCCTGGGGAATTTGGCACCTGAGATATCATTTGAGTTAGCGAGGAAAGAACAGGCTAGGCACAATAAACTGCCTGAGCAAGTGTGATAAGGATGCAGGGGCAGCATGCTATTTTCCCAGTTCCATAGCGTGTGCTCAGTATCTTCTGAATGAATGAATGAATGAATGAATGAGAATAAATGAATGGTGTTTTTGCGTGACCCCAGGGAAAGGTCGAGAGCAAAGAAAAGTTGCCAGAGCAGCAGCAGCAACCACGCTAGGAAGTGTTTTCCAGAGAGGCTAGGGCATGGCAGCAGTGAGTGTCCCAGCCAGTATCTGGATTCCCTGGTATGCCCTTCACTGATATCGCTGACCCTTGCAGGTACACATGCTGAGGCCACCAGTGATGACCTTGGAGGTTTTCTTGGAAGTGGGAGGCCCAAGAGCAGACCAGAAAGGTGGGTTCTCTGGTGCCGAGCAAGAGAGGCCCAGGCTGAGGACAAACCGGATGCTATGGCTGCTGTACCTCAGGCAGAGGGGCAGCCAAACTCACGGGTGGGGCTGCCTTTGAATACCCCATGGGCTCAGTGATGGATAAGTCACCCACCCCAAACGATCTGCCAGTTAACAAGGCACTGAGCTCCTCATGGCCAGTTCTAAGACAAGTCCTTCAAGCGGGTGATGCCAGTCAGTAGAGCAGGGCAGGCTGGCTCCCGGGAAAACTTCTCGACATGGCTGGAAATGACAGGGCTGGGCTGCACTCTTCCCATTCTGTAGGGCAGGCTGGGCTGGAGTCTGGCGGAGCACACAGATGGGGGTCACCAAGAGGGAGCCTCCCTTCCCACCAGTCCTCTGTGTCCAGGGCACCTGTGACTCACTGTGAAGCTGGACTTTGACAACAACAGGCCACCATGTACCAGGCAGTGTGGGTTTCTGCAGCAGCAGGTGGGCGAGTGTACGAGGGAGGCTGAGGGTCTTTGGACCTTGTGGATACTGAAGGTGGGGACAGATCCTCTGACATCATGACAGCTGGCACCCTGAGAGTGACCTTTAGTGGCAGTGTGATGCCCAGGAAGCTGAGTACGATGAGGTGGAAGGGCAGATGTGGATGTGGGATGGGTGGAGAGATGGATGTTTAATAGGGAGGAAGGGAGGAGGGAGATGTTCAGGCATGAACTGACAGATGTGTGCATGGGGAGAGTGAAGAAAGGATAAAAGCAGATGGGGGATGAAGGAAGGAAGGAACAGAAGAAAAGATTAAAAGAGGCATGGATGAGGCCAGGCGTGGTGGTGCACACCTTTAATCCCAGCACTCAGGAGGCAGAGGCAGGTGGATCTCTGTGAGTTCGAGGCCAGCCTGGTCTACAAGAGCTAGTTCCGGGACAGGCACCAAAGCTACAGAGAAACCCTGTCTCGAAAAAGCAGAAGGAAAAAGAGAAGAGGCATGGATTAATGGGAGGGTGAACGGTTGGCTACCTGGATGAACGGACAGATGGAAGAATGATGGGTGGGTGGGGGAGGGCAGGAAAGAGGCCTGGCTGGATGGAGAGGAAAAAGGAAGGGTGGGCTGATTCATGGGAAACAGTAAATGACTGGTAATGCTAGGGAAACAAGACACGGGTACTAAATGATGGGCAGCCCCGTTTATAGCTAGGGAAATGGAGGCACAGAACAGCTAAATCTGTCCACACTTCCATAGATGACAGAAATACAAATATCTTCAGCATCAGAATGCAAAAAAAGTGAATCCAGACAAGCTGGACTGTTGAGTCTAAGGGTCAACAGCAGGGGAAACTGGAGCAAAGCTTAGGCCAAAGTGAAACTTTGGGAGACACAGTTTCCTGTTTAGAAATGACATCAGGGGACTTGTCTGACTCTAGAGTGATGAAGCTGGGTACCATGTAGGAGGGAAGTATGGTGCCTAGATCATGTATCCATCCATGCATCCACCCATGCATCCTCCCATCCCTTTTATATCCACCCACCCATGTGTCCATCCATCCTTCTTTTTATCCATCCACCCACACATCCGTGAACGCACACCTTCCCCCAGCCCCTCCTGAGGAGAGCTAGAAAGAATACTGCAGAGCTCACTGGATACACCGTGAAGGGACTCATGGTCCCCTATGGGAAGATACACTAACATGTCCTGATCTCCTCTGGATGACAGGCTCAGGCCCATCGAGTCAGCCGCTATGAAGGACAGAACCACTTCAGAGGCACAGACAGAGCCTTCTCTGGATGACCCTAAGGGGACAGGATTGACAACAGAAGAGGACAGCGTGCAGTATGGCCGGGTAACCACCAGTGTCCTTGCTCCAGTCTGCACACTGGGACGGCACTCACCCTTCCCAGACACCTACTACGGGCCAAATGGGATTCTAACCTTCCTCTCTCTTAATCCTTACAATCTCCCATCTCGCCCTACACCTTCCCCTAAAAGTCAGACGGTAATGGCCTCTTTGTCTTCCTTCCTTCCTTCCTTTCTTCCTTCCTTCCTTCCTTCCTTCCTACCCCTCCCTCCCTTTCTTCCTTCTGTCCTCCCTCCCTCCCTCCCTCCCTCCCTCCTTTCCTTCCTTTACTCTGTAGACCAAGCTGGCCTCGAACTCACAGAGATCCACCTGCCTCTGCCTCCCGAGTACTGGGCTTAAAGGCATACACCACCACCTCCAGGCAGTAATAGCCTCATTTTAAAGATGAAGGATCCAGCGTGTATAGGAGCTGGTCCTTGTCTCTATGACAACACTCCAGTCTAGGGAAGCCCAAATCTGAAAGACATACTATCATTTCTCTTCTCCCAAACCACCTTACCTTTTTCCACAGCCCATCCTTAACCCATGTGTGCATCCCTCACCTGTCCTTCCTTCACCACCCAGATCAGCCGGTAGCTACGGCTCACATGGATCTACAGCAGAAGGGTCCTGAGGCAGGAGTCTGTAGAAAGATGCCCAGTGAGGCTTTGCTAACGATGCCTTTGGGAACTTGACTTGACCTAGGCCCAACTCATTCTCTCCTCTGTGTGTCTCACAGGTGAAGACCACCACGTACCTGAGCTACCTGAAGGCGGTGGGCACACCCCTGTGCACCTACACCCTGTTTCTCTTCTTCTGCCAGCAAGTGGCGTCCTTCTGCCAGGGCTACTGGCTGAGCCTCTGGGCTGATGACCCGGTCGTGGACGGACGGCAGAAGCATGCAGCCCTGCGTGGCTGGGTCTTTGGACTCCTGGGCTGTCTCCAAGGTACCCTATGTCAGTGAGCAAAGCTCTGCTCCCACTCCACCCCCTCCTGTCCTTGGATGTCTGCTCAGGACATTCTAGGAGCAACCATCCCAGGTCCTTGATGTAGCCTGAGGACAGCTCTTCCCTACCAAGAAGGTATCTCTGAAGTTAGCTAGCTAATGGCCTCAATCACCCGCCCCAAACCTCCAGACAGCCACATTCATCACAGCTGAACCCAGGCTACAACCCCTCCCCAGGGCACTCTCTTTGGCCTCTTTCACTGCCCCATTTTCTCCTCTTTCTTTTTCATTCTTTCTTTCTTTTCCTTCCTCCCTTCCTCCCTCTTTCCTTCCCTCCCTCCTCCCTCTCTCCTTCCTTCCCTCCCTCCCTCCTTCCTCCTTTCCTCCCTCCTTCCCTCCTTCCTTTCCTTCCTCCCTCCTTCCTTCTTCCCTTCCTTTCTCCTTCCTTCTATCCCTCCCTCTTTCCTTCTTCCTCCCTCCTTCCTTCCTTTCTTCTCAGGAACTTTTAAAAAACACTTGTTTGTTTATTATTCTCAGTGTGTGCACGGACACGTGAACACCACAGCACACGTGTGGTCACACCTGTAGGAGTGGGTTTTCTCCTTCTCCCACACAGATCCCAGAGTTGGTATGCCCAGGCATCAGCCTTGGCAGCGGGTCCTTCTGCTGAGCCTTCTCGCCAGCCCAGCTCAATTTATTGTTCATTTCAAGGCAGTCTTTCCTCAGAGCCCAGGCTGACCGCAAACTCAAGATCCCCGACTTCCCTCCCAAATGCTGGGACTGCAGGTGTGCACCTGCACGCTCAACTCCTTCTATTAAAATAGCAATAACTCCTGAAGTGATCGCAGGCTCACCTCTGCCAGAAGGCAAGGTGCAAAGGGCTCCCATGTGCCCTTTGCTGTGGACACCGGGCTGCGAAGTGATACTGCCATATTGCATCAGGATCTTGACTTGTTGTGCAGTGGCACTATTTTGTTGTTTCTGTAGCAGTCCTCACAACCCCACACTCGGGGTACTGGGCATTCATGTCCCTGCAAGGATCATCTATGGTGCCCTTGTTGAACCTCATCCTCCCTATTCCAGACTCCCCTGTCCTTAGCCCGACTCCCCGACATTTCAAACATGGCCACAGTAAAAAGAAACATGCAGGTCTGGCCCCATCATGAAAGCTGAATTTGTCAGAAATAGTGACACACTCCTGTACCCCAGCTACTTGTGAGGCTGAAGATAGCATAGTTACACGTTTAAGGCCACCCTGGGCTCAAGGACAGCCCAGGTAATTTAGTCAGATACTATCTCAAAATAAGTGAAAACAGGCGTGGTGGCCCAGTGCAAAGACAGCCTCCTCCAAACCTGTTGACTTGACATAACTCTTGGGAACCGTGTGGCAGAAGGAGAGATCAGACTTTCACGGGTTGTCTTCTGATTTCTACATACATGCTATGTCATGGACACGTCCACACACATGCACACGCGCACACACACACACACACACGCACACACACAAGTAAATGTAAATTTTAAGTAAATGGGGGCATCCGAGGATATAGAGCTTAGCATAGAGTGCTTGCCTAGCATGTGTGAGATCCTGGCTTCAGTCCTCAGCACTGCAAACACAAAGCACCCTCAGCACGATTTACTAGGACTGTGGTGACATCAGGAAGGTGCCATGAGCCTCCCCAACCCAGGGACCCTTATGTCTGTAAACCTGCTGTCTCAGCTGGGAAAAGCTACTTTCAAGACGGTCACTGCATCCACTAGCACGAGCTGTCAATCAACTATGCTGGAATGAACTTGAACTCATGTTTGGGTGGCACGCAGCTGCATGTTGGCTACCTCGGGCTAACCTGGGGTGGTGGCACACCTGTGAAGTCTCAGCACTCCAGAGGTGGAGGCAGGGGAATCAGGAGTTTATACTTATCCTCTGCTACATCACAAGTTCAAGGCTAGCCTGGGCTACATGAGACCTGCCATCTCAAAAGAACTGGACAGTCTCTAGAATCAAGGAAAGGTATTCTCCCACAGCCAGCCAGCAGAGGAGCTGGGTCCTGGAGAAGCCTGGGGTGGGGGTGAGGGGGACCTTGGGAGCAGGTGCCAAAGACCCAGTAGTACCTGGCCGGCAACAGGCCACCTCAACATCCCCAGTCCACAGCACTTAGCTCCAGCTCAGCCCGCATCCACCAGGGAAGGTTCTGATTGGCCATTTACAAGTCAGGTGACCATCATGAACCAATCACAGTGACCCACATGGCTGGCGTGTTCTGACTGGCTAGCTGAGTCATGTGACTGCCCTCTCTGTAGTGTGAGACCATGATTGACAGTAGAGTCCCCTCCCCTTGCAGCCTCTTCTCCTGCATGTGGTGGCTTCTTGACCCCTTGTTTCCCTTAGCTGTGGCCGACCACTCCAGTTTCTATCTGTGTCTGTGCATCTGCCTCCTGTCTGTGCCCAGTTCTTAGAAGGACACAGGTGTAGTCCCTGCCCAAAACCTAGAATATTCTTTTATTGTACCTATGAAACGTGTATTTCTAAATAAGGCTGCATTTGGAGGTTGGGGTAGGCATGAGTTTGGGGAGACCCTATGCTACACCCCAGTAGTAGGTCATACGACAGTCACCGGGTGCTGGGAGACCTGCCCCAACCCAGCAGCAGGTTCTACTCAAAGTCCCTTCTGCAGCCGTCGGACTGTTTGCCTCCATGGCTGCGGTGTTCCTGGGAGGGGTCCGAGCCTCCGCTCTGCTTTTCCGGAGCCTCCTGTGGGATGTAGCTCGCTGTCCCATCGGCTTCTTCGAGTGCACGCCTGTCGGGAGACTGCTGAACCGCTTCTCCAAGGAGACGGACACGGTGGATGTGGACATCCCGGACAAGCTGAGGTCGCTGCTGACCTATGCCTTTGGCCTCCTGGAGGTCGGCCTAGCGGTGTCAATGGCCACACCTCTGGCCATGGTGGCCATCTTGCCGCTCATGCTCCTCTATGCCGGGTTTCAGGTACGGAGAGCTCAGAGCCCAGATCTTGCTGAGTGAGGTCTTTTCGCTGCCCTCTATTCTGCCTCACCACCAAGCAGGCCGACAACAGAGGATACCTGCTCCTCCCTGTTCTCTAAGAGCTCCCTCTCAGCGTCCCTGTCCCCCCTCCCACCACAGAGCCTCTATGTGGCCACATCTTGCCAGCTGAGACGCCTGGAGTCAGCCAGCTACTCATCTGTGTGTTCCCATATGGCTGAGACCTTCCAGGGCAGTCCGGTAGTCAGGGCCTTCCAGGCCCAGGGACCCTTCACGGCACAGCACGACGCCCTTATGGATGAGAACCAGAGGGTCAGTTTTCCCCGACTGGTGGCTGACAGGTAGGAGAGCCTGGGATGAGAGTACACCTGGAAAGCCCCTCCCCGCAAAAATTGAGCTGCATGGTTAGAGGGGTCAAATGGCTTGAGCACAGTCCTACAAGCTGGGGACAGTCTGAGGCTGGGTCCCCCTCAGACCACCTGAGCACACAGAGCTGACAGGGTCTCTGACATCCAGTGGACTGGAGGTACAAACAGAAGTGCGGTTGCCAGACAACAGTCCAAACCTGTTCCCTTGGTGACAAGGCAGCTGGTATTAACCGTCCTTAATCTCCTTTGGGAGAGCACAATATGGGGTCAACTTCTGGCTCGGCTGTTTTCAAGCAGGTAGCCGCTGGACAAGTTACCCGACCTCTCTGAGCCTCGCTCACTCATCAGTGCTGCCACACCCTCTCTGAGCCTCGCTCACTCATCTGCTGTCACACTCAGGCAGCTGTGAGGATCCAGCAGTTCCAAGGAGCCTGCTTCTAACATGTGTACCGCATACCTGGTCCTGCTCCAGCCCTTCCCGAGCCTTGGTTTCCTCAGCTGTCAAATGGAAACAGTGTCGTCTCCCCTTGCAGCCGGGGGACCAGGCATCACCTGTGATGCTCCCAGGGACATGATAGGTACTTGTTCCCTCAAGGTCCCGAGCTCCCTGAGCGTGCCTGCTTATAATGAACGAGCAGACAAACGAATGGTAGAGCAGGGCCCAGTGAGAGGTGCGTGCTGGATCTACCCGTTCAGAATGTACTGTTGAGCACATTCTTCGCGCTGAGCTATGGACTGAATCTGGAGACAGAGAAAACAAGATCTCTGTCCCCATGGAGCCCAAGACTCCTAATGGCGACAACAGCTGTGAAATCAAACGATTTGTCTGGTGAGAGAAGCAGGGACAGGAGGTCAGTGGGTGTGAGAGAAAAAGAAACAGTCAGGGCAGGCTCCCAGGAGAGAGTGCTGGAGCTGACCTCACGAGGGGGCAGGCCAGGGCTGGGATGGCTCACGAGTAACAAGCTTGCCTTTGAAGTAAGAGGGTGTGGGCTCAAGCCCACATTCGAACTCACCTTACCAATAACTCAGGTGTAGTGGCATGAGCCTGTCATCTCAGCACTTGGGAGAGAGGGCTTGGGTTGGAGGCACGTGGGTCCCTGAGGCTCACTGGGCAGCCAGCTAACTCTTTTGATGAGTTCTAAGCCAATGAGTGACCCTGTCTTAAAACAGGAAGGAAGAGCTGGGTCCTGGTGGGTGTGCCTTTAATCCCAGCACTCGGGGGCAGGGGCAGGCGGAGGATCTCTGAATTCAACAGAGTTCCAGGACAGCCAAAAAAAAAAAAACTCAAGATGGATGACACCTGAGGAATGACCGTTAGGGGACATTCGATCACACTGTGAACCCCGAGTTTGCATTTGTGTTAATTAAATAAAGTTAACCTTGGATCAGGAAGCCGAGTTAGCAGCTAGTTAACAGAAAGCAATCGTAGAGGGTCAGAGGGCACAGAGAAGAGATAGATGCAACAGAATGGGAGGGATCTGGAGTGGTGCAGCCTTTTTGTTTGGCAGAGCAGAAGGATGCTCTCTTTGGGAGACACCAGCAAGGGGAAAAGGTCAGCTAGTTGCTACTCAGCCTCTCTGAGCTAGCAGGTTTTCACCCCAGCCTTTGAAGCTCAAGATTTATTTATAAATAGGATGATAGAGATTTAGTTAATGCTACCTTTAGCAGAGGCAGAGCCGGTGCCTACGGGAACAGAATTCCCACCAGCCTCAGCCTGAGTGGCCAGACCGCTGCCGGGAAGCAGGTCATAACTGCACGGACACAATAACTGGCTGAACTAGCAGAAGATTAAGGCACAGTCACTGTGCCGAAGATAAAACAACAAATGACAGTTGAGACTGACCTCTGACTTGCACACACACGTGTACCTGTAGCCAAACACCCACCAGGGAGAGGATGTCTCCAAAACAGGAAGCTCTGTGGAATTCCCAACATGTGCCAGGCCCTCGGCTGGGTCACTGGGCAAGGCAGTTAGGTCCCATTGTGGGGCCCCCAGTGGGTGCTGAGTGTCTACCACGACCAGAGAAGTGGGTCCTGCTCGTCCTGCTGAGCCCTGCTTTCCTCCACAGGTGGTTGGCTGCCAACCTGGAGCTCCTGGGGAATAGCCTGGTGTTCGTGGCCACTCTGTGTGCTGTGCTGAGCAAGGCTCATCTGAGTGCCGGCCTCGTGGGCTTCTCAGTCTCAGCTGCCCTCCAGGTACTCCTGCATCCACCCCTGCTGGAGGTGGGCAGAACAGAGACAGACGGGCCCTGCTGGAGTGTTCTCCACTGCCCAGCACTAGGGAACCTTGTTTGACCTCAAGCAAGTGGCTCAAGACCCTCTGTGTGCCCATCCAAGTAATGGTCCAGCACTCTACCTCTTCCGGTTAGGAGAGACAGGCAGAATGTTGAGAGGTGTCCAGTGGGGTGTTTATTGTTAGTGCTTGACAGTATGCAGTGCTGGGTTAGAATGCCTGTGTCCACAAACACACACATACACACTCTTACACACTCTTACACACATATACACTCTTACACATAGTCTCTACACACTCACACACTCTTACACATTCTCTCCTCTTATACACACCATCTTACCCTGTATCTTGCACATACATACAATTCTCTCCTTACACACATCATCTTACCCTGTATCTTGCACACTCTTACACACAATTCTCTCCTTACACACACCATCTTACCCTGTATCTTGCACACTCTTACACACAATTCTCTCCCTACACACACCATCTTACCCTGAATCTTGTACACTCTTATAGACAATTCTCTCCTTACACACACCATCTTACACTGAATCTTGTACACTCTTATACACAATTCTCCCCTTACACACACCGTCTTACCCTGTATCTTGCACACTCTTGTACACATGCATGCACATACACTCTGTCTCATCTGCGCAGCAGCAGCAGTTGAAGGTGTTACTCTAAGAGCATCTTCGTAAATTACCGGTTATCTCCTTCAGGGTCAGTGCTCTGGGCAGAACCAGCAGCCGCAAGAGAGGCCATGGGGGGCATGTGGCAGGCTGTCCCTGTGAGCCAGCAGAGGGAGAGGAATGAGAGCAGGGCCAGCTACGGAACTGCTCATCGGCCCCAGCAAAGCACTTAGAGGCTCAGTGGGATGGACATCAGGGAAGGCCTGGCCCCTCTGTAGAAGCTGCCTGAATGGAACCCACAGACCCAGGTCTTATGTGAGTCCTGGAGAGGCCAGGCACCTTCTCTGGTCCTGTCTGGGACAGTGCTGCCCCCTGTTTCCTCCATTGTCTGTCCTATAGGCCAGAGCCCAGTCCCACCCCTGAGGACCCAGGTCCTCAACCTCCCTGTGCCTACAGTCCCTCTTTCTTTGCCTTCCCTGGCACTTGGCCAGGAAGACCTGATGAGACCCAGAGGAGCCCAGCTGAGGTGTCTTCTCAAACTAGGTGACACAGACCCTGCAGTGGGTGGTCCGCAGCTGGACAGATCTGGAGAACAGCATGGTGGCGGTGGAGCGCGTGCAGGACTACACCCACATCCCCAAAGAGGTGACGAGAGGGAGGATGCCTGCCCCTTCCTACCAGGAAGCAGCATCCCTGTGGGCAGTGACAGCCAGGGTGATCGCGGGAGTGGAGAGTCTGAAGCCTCCTGCTGTAGCAGGACAGGTCACTGCAGCAGCAGGAAGGGCGTTCCCTCAGCTTTGTGACGTGAAAGTGACAGCCATGCTCCAGCCCTGCAATGGGGCATAGGACAGGGCGAGGCCATCACCCGGGCCAACAATGGTGGTAGAGTGATTTCTTAACTAGCGACAAGCCAGGACAGCTGCGGGTGCCGAGGACAGACCAGGGTTCTCATGGCACAATGCCACGGGAACAGAGCAGCGAGGTCAATGACGTGGCGTCAAGCTGGGCACAACAGCTCACAACTAAATCTCAGTTCTTAGGAAGTTGAGGCAGGAAGATCGCTGCTAGGTGGGAGCCTGCCTGGTCTGTGTAGTGAGTTAAGGCTAGTCTGAGCTACATAGTGAGAAGCTATTCTGGATAGAAAATTTGAAGTTATCCTGGGCTACATAGCAGATTGGGGCTAGCCTGGGCTATATAGTAAGTTAGAAGCCAATCTTGGCTATATAAAGCAAGCAGGAGCCTAGCGTGAGCTACATAACAAGTTAGAGGCTATTCTGAGAGGCTATACATAGAGAGTTGGAGTATATATATCCTGGGCTAAATAGAGATTTGGAGGCTAGTCTGGGTTACAGCAAAGTTAGATGCTAGTCTTGGCTAGGTAGCATGTTAGAAGCTAGCCTGGGCTATATACTGAGACCTTGTCCTACCAACAAGATGCTGCTCGAATGACCTGGAGTGATTTCCAAATGAAGGTGTAGTGTGGGAAACTGAGGCTCTGAGGGAAAGACCCCCATGAGGAGCTTAGGACAACTCCTCTGACCTGTGTCCAACCTGTTCCCCGACCCAGGCTCCCTGGAGGCTGTCTACCTGTGCAGCCCAGCCTCTCTGGCCTACTCGGGGACAGATTGAGTTCCGGGACTTTGGGCTCAGACACCGACCAGAGCTGCCGTTGGCTGTGCAGGGTGTGTCCCTGAAGATCCATGCAGGAGAGAAGGTGGGTGGCACTCCCACTACATCCTGTGGGCAACAGGCTCTAAGTCTGAGAGATGCCCAGCTTGCTTTCTTTCTGTTTTTGTTTGGTTGGTTTTGGGTTTGGGGTTTTTGATTTGGTTTGGTTTGGTTTCTGGTTTTTCGAGTCAGGGTTTCTCTGTAGCTTTGGAGCCTGTCCTGGAACTCGCTCTGTAGACCAGGTTGGCCTCAGACTCACAGAGATCCGCCTGCTGGGATTAAAGGTGTGCAACACCACCTCCCGGCTCCTGCCCAGGCTTTCTTAATTCCCCATCTCCCAGGCCCTGATGTGCCTCTAGGGGTGGCTTCCTGTGTCTACCTTGATGTCCTGGATGAGGGGCATGTTGGGCTACCTGGAAGGATGGATATGGAACAGATGACAGAGGATGGAGTGTGGGAAAGAACGAGCCTGTTCTTAGGGCAGGATGGCGAGAAAGAAAGGACGGGTGGACTGATTAGGGGCAGAGAGAAAATAAGGGCTGGATGGAGAAGGTGCAGGTAGGACAGGATGCAGAGGAGGATGCCGGAGCTGGGAGGGAGGGCTCGCATGGAAGGATGGGGAGTGATGGAGGTGGCTAGGACATAGAGGAAAGGTAAGGGGCAGAAATGTGGGGAGGAGGAGCTAGAGAGAGCCCAGGTGGAAGGTGGGATGGAAGGTGAGCGGGTGTGTTGAAGGGGCGTGCTCAGTGGAGGGATACAGAGATGGAGGATGAGTGATTGTGTTGAGGGGGCATGTTCAGTGGAGGAGATACAGATATGGAGAGATGAGGGGCTGTGTTGAGGGGTGTGCTCAGTGGAGGGGTACAGAGATGGGAGGATGAACGGGTGTGTTGAGGGGCACACTCAGTGGAGGGGGTACAGAAATGGAGAGATGAGGGGCTGTGTTGAGGGGCACACTCAGTGGAGGGGTACAGAGATGGAGAGATGAGGGGCTGTGTTGAGGGGCACACTCAGTGGAGGGGGTACAGAGATGGAAGGTGAGCGATTGTGTTGAGGGGGCACACTCAGTGGAGGGGTACAAAGATGGAAGGTGAGCGGGTGTGATAAGGGGCACACTCAGTGGAAGGAGTACAGAGACAAGTGCTGTGCAGGGGAAGAGGCTATGCATGGACCTCAGGGCTAAGGCAGACCTGCTCAGTGTGGGCCTCACTCTTTGTTACCTGGCAGGTGGGCATCGTGGGCAGGACAGGGGCCGGAAAGTCCTCCCTGGCTTGGGGCCTGCTGAGGCTTCAGGAGGCTGCTGAGGGTGATATCTGGATTGACGGGGTCCCCATCACCCATGTGGGACTGCACACGCTGCGGTCCCGAATCACCATCATCCCTCAGGTGAGGCCTAGGCCTGGGAAAGAGGTGGCAGAGGAGGGAGCGATGGCAGGGCCTGTTCTGACCCAGTGTCCCTCTGGCCAGGACCCTGTCCTGTTCCCAGGCTCTCTACGGATGAACCTGGACCTGCTTCAGGAACACACAGATGAAGACATCTGGGCAGCGCTGGAGACGGTGCAGCTCAAGGCCTTTGTGGTCAGCCTGCCTGGCCAGCTGCAGTATGAGTGTGTGGGCCAGGGAGATGACCTAAGGTATGGCCGTCCAGCAGTGGCAGACCAGAATGAACTGGGCAAGGGCAGGGACAGTCCGGGCTCTGAGCATACTCCAGGGGATCCTCAACGCCGTCTGTCATACAGGTCCCAACCCATCCCCGCAGTCCCAAGCCTCAGGATCTCTGTGCCATGTTCCTTTTCCCACGGCAAAGTGCCCATAAGGCGCTCTGTCCCACTCAGTATCTGTTTTGCTACAAAAGCACTATGCTTGATGTTTGACTCTGATCTCAGATTCACTGTGGCTAAGTGATGAGCGTGTGTGTGTGTGTGTGTGTGTGGCGTGTGTGTGTATGTGTGTGGCGTGTGTGTGTGTAGTGTGTGATGTGTGTGTGGTGTGTGTGTGGTGTGCGTGGTATGTGTATGCATGTGTATGTGTGGTGGGTGGGTGTGCATGTGTGTGTGTATGTGCGTGTGTGGTATGCGTGGTGTGTGTATGCATGTGTATGTGTGGTGGGTGGGTGTGCATGTGTGTGTGTATGTGCGTGTGTGGTATGCGTGGTGTGTGTATGCATGTGTATGTGTGGTGGGTGGGTGTGCATGTGTGTGTGTATGTGCGTGTGTGGTATGCGTGGTGTGTGTATGCATGTGTATATGTGGTGGGTGGGTGTGCATGTGTGTGTGTATGTGCGTGTGTGGTATGTGTGTGAGTGCGTGTGTGTGTGCATGCGTGTGTGTGGTGTGTGTGGTGTATGGTGTGTATGGTGTGTGTGTGTGGTGTGTGTGTGAGATGTATGTGTGGTGTGTGTGGTGTGTGTGATGTGTGTGTGGTGTGTGTGTGCATGCGTGTGTGGTGTGTGTGTGGTGTGTGTGCATGCGTGTGTGGTGTGTGTGTGTGTGTGTGGAGGCCAAAGGTCCACCTTGAGTGTCCCCTCTATCACTCTCCACCTTGTTTTTGAGACAGGGTCTCTCGCTGAGCCTGAAGCTCACTGATTCTCCCGGGCTGGTTGGCCAATAGGCTTCCAGGGACCCTTTTGTCTCTGACTTCCGGGAACTGGGATCACAGATCCATGCCCTTGTGCCCAGCTTTTATGTGGGTATTGGGGATCTGAACTCAAATTCTCATGTTTGCACAACAAGCGTTTCCCTGACTGAGCCATCTCCCCAGTAACGCCCTTTGCTAGAGTGTTTTAAGGATGAAGCACATATAACATAAACAGGGGCTGGGGGATGTGTCATCTTTTTTTTTCAGCGCAGGGCACTTCCCGTAGGGCCTCATGCACACTGAGGGCATGCTCTAGAACCGCTGTCCAGTCCTGGCCTTTCCTGGCCGTCTAGCTCTGCATGTGAAACACAGTTGTGCAGAGCTGGTATTGGTGGTGCAGGCTTGGAATCTTAGCACTCGAGAGTCTGGAACAGGAAGAGGTCAAGTTTGAGGGCAGCCTGGGCTACATAGTGAGGCACTGTCTCAAAAACCCAAAACCAAGTAAGACTGTGCTCCATACCTTTAACCCCAGCACTCAGGAGGCAGAGGCAGGTGGATCTCTGTGAGTGTGAGGCCAGCCTGGTCTACGTCGTGAGTTCCAGGTCAGCCAGGGCTACATATTAAGATCCTGTTTCAAACAAATAAAACAAAAAAAGGGACAATGGCCACCTTCTGTGGCCGGTATCCACTAAAACACCCTCATCACTTAGCGTGTTGTGATGGGAGCTGGGGCTCTGTGGGCAAGTGTGAGGACCAGAGTTCAGATCCCCTTAACCCACGTAAATCTAAGTAGGTTTAGCAGCCGCCTGTAATCTCAGTGCTTGGGAGGCAACGGTAGGAGATGCCTGGGACAAGCTAGCTGGCCAGGTTAGCTAAGACAGCCCACTCTGGGTTCAGGGGACACTCCACTTCTGTGAATAAAGTGGAGAGTAACTGGGGAAGCCACCCCATGCCAGCCTCTGGCCTGCACACACCCGTGCACACACATGTACCTGCAGATGTGCATCACAAGTGCCCACAATGATCATGCAGAACCAAAGAAAAAGAAAACAGACTTTTCACAGGTAGAGAAACCAGGGCTCAGAGGTGTGAATGACTTGTCCACAGTCAGCCAACACCAAAGCAGCAGAAATGGATTTCCCCAAACCGTGCAGATTTAGACCCTCATGGTGGGGTCAACACACCCAGATGCCATCAGCAGCTGTCCGCAGGGTCAGCTTGCAGACAGACCTATGATGACACCAACTTAGCCTATCCATGCAACTTATTCACAGCGTGGGTCAAAAGCAGCTCTTATGTCTGGCACGTGCCCTTCTCCGGAAAACCCAGATCCTCATCCTGGACGAGGCCACTGCCTCCGTGGACCCAGGGACAGAGATGCAGATGCAGGCGGCCCTGGAGCACTGGTTTGCTCGGTGCACAGTACTGCTCATTGCTCACCGCTTGCGCTCTGTAATGGACTGTGCCAGGTAAGGCGTCCCTCCTGGCGGTGGTGCATAGGAAGACGTGTAATGTGTTCCTCTGCAAATGTCCTGACAAGGATCGCGCATGGTCCACTGCTCAGGGGCATGACCAAGTCCCCAGGGAAGGGCATTCAGCCCAGGAACTGTACATCCAGGAAGATGGGAGGGTCAGGACGCAGCTTGGAAAATCAAAACTTCTGGGGAGTGAATTCAAAGCAGAGCTGGGTTCTCAGCCAATGAGGGCCTCAGCTACTGTCACAAGAACTGCTCTGTGTCTTCCTTGCAGGGTTGTGGTCATGGATGAGGGACAGGTGGCAGAGAGTGGCAGCCCAGCCCAGTTGCTGGCCCAGAAAGGCCTGTTTTACAGGCTAGCCCAGGAGTCAGGCCTTGCTTGAGTCGGGACTCTTGACAACTTCCTTGGAGCCAACTGTACAGCCTGCAGTGGCTGGGGATGCCAGAGACCCGGGGACCATCGTACTCCCCACGATGCTCAATCTAGCCTCCGCTTTGGGAGGAAGATGGCAGAGAAAGGGACAGATGATTGGAATACCAGACCCTGAAGAACCCGGCATGTCCAGGGTGGCCTGAGCAAGGCCATGATCACTCTGCAACCAGAGTGGACAGTGACTCTCAGCCCAAGTTCTACGTCAAGGCCACAGCTGCCCCAGGCCGATTAGGCTGGATGTAACTCTTTATTTTGATGTCATTGTAGATTTCACACAGTTAAGACATCACACAGAGAGAACCCTCGGACCCTCTGACCTTTTTGTTCTGGGGTGACAGCTTGGGCAACGCTAGGACAAGATCAGGGGGCGCGTTGACACTAGCAGACCCCAACAGTCATGTTCATATTTCCTCCATTGCGTGTGTCTCTATGTGCCCAGTGCTTTTTGTTGTCATTATCTTTGAGACAGAATTTCACATAGCCCAGGCTGGCCTTGAGCTCTCTTTGTAGCTGAGGATGTCCTTGAACCTGTAATGTTCCTGCCTCCCCTCCCAAGTGCTGGGAATGCAGGCCTGTGTCACTACACCCTGTGTGCAGGTCCCAGACCCAGAGCTGTCTGTGTGATTGACAAGCAACAGCATTACGTCCCTAGCTCTGGATTCCCTTCTACACCTGTTTAAAATCATAACAGTAAAGGGTCTCTCACCATGTAGTCCAGGTTGGCCTCAAACTCAGCATCCTCCTGCCTCTGTCTCCAGAGTGCTGGAATGACAAGCGTGTGTCCCCACACCCACCTGGACTCACCCCAGTTACCTAGCAACATCGCTGCCACTGTTGGCCGTGGGCCAGGCCTGGTGGGTCTAGTGCATGATAGTGGGTGAGCAGTATCCTTGGTTTCTACTCAGAGATGCCCTGCTATAGCCGTGGCAAAGCTATTTCCACATACTGCATGGTGCCCCGGAGCAGCATCACTGATGCACTCGGCCCTGGTACCACCCACGACTCACTGATAGGTACATGGGCAATGGCTATGTTGGAGTCAGGAGGGGCATGTTCTTCTAGGATACAGGGCATGTTCTTTTGTCTACTCTGATGCCTACCTTGATACAGGGTTTGGGAGGGTTTCCTTTCAGCCCAGAGTGATTCCCCTTTGCTAGTATAGCCTGCAGCTCATTCTGAGGCTCTTCACATGGCAAGGAGCCAGTCTCAGCACCGAGGCTACTTTTATTGTGCAAAAGAAGAAACCGAAGCAAAAAAATGGGGATACGGGTACCCAGTGGCCAAGTGACAACTTACCCCTGGGCTTCTCACCACTCAGTTTGAGTGGTCCTGTGGACAGTTCTGCTCTGGAGGAACCAGAGTTGGGGCACACAACACTCGATCTGCTTTTTGAGTATCTGGCCTGGGGCAGAGGCTGCTGTGTGTCTGTGAATCTACCTGGGATGTTGGGAAGACTGGAGGCCCACCAAGTCTGGAATAAAGCCTGGGTCACAGGCTGGCCATCACATGGGAGCGCCTGGCAGGCCAGCAGGGTGGTCCAGACCACTAATCCCTCAGCCAAGGTCGCCTGCTAGCAGGTCCCAGCCTGTGGGAGGAACGGGACTCAGTTCCAGCAGGCCACAGGCACACATCCTCAGCCTTTGACTGTCCCTGTAGGCCTTTTGCTTTTCTGTGGAGTTGGGTTGGAACCTATGCCTGGCAAATGCTAATCCCTGATGCTCCTCCCTGCAGACACTGCTGTGTGCCGGGCATGGCTGTGGGTGCAGGAGACGCAGAGGAGGCAGGTGCCACCATTCCGCCCCTGATCCACCCCCATGTCTCTTTGTGGATGTATTTGGCGGTCACTGAATCCTTTCACAGAAGAGAAAGCTAAGCCCAGGCATCTTAGTGCCAACATCTGCCCAGCTTCCCAGCCACCAGGCCTTCCTGCCTCAGCACTTCCGCCCTAAACTCCCACCTCAAGGACAGAGGCTAGCAGCAAGCTTCTTCCCTCCTTAAACCGAGAGACTTGATTGAGAAGTTGTAGGTCTGTCTGTCTACCATGTGTCTCGAGATCCTTGCACAGCACAGACACTCAATCCGTACTGACTAGGTGAGCCAGGGACAGGAAGGAGGGATTTGTGAACACAGCACACCCATTGGCAAGTGGTCTCAGGGACAGGCACTGTGCCAGGTGTTTTTCCTGAATTGTTTTATCCTCATAGACCCCAGCCAGCGGTGTGTGATGGCCTCTGCGGACCAATGCAGGATCTGGAGGACCTAAAGGGTTAAGTTCAAGAGACCCTGGTGACAACAGTCATAGGATTTTTTTTTTTTAATTTTTTCATTTATTTTACCAACCACAGTTTCCCTCCTCTCCGCCCCTTCCCTCACCCCTCCTTCCTTCTACACACCACCAATCCACTCCTGGATCAAAAAGAGGCAGGCCTCCCTGCCCTGTGGGAAGTCCAAGGTCCTCCCCCCTCCCTCCAGGTCTAGGAAGGTGAGCATCCAAACAGGCTAGGCTCCCACCAAGCCAGTACACGCAGTAGGATCAAAACCCAGTGCCATTGTCCTTGGCTTCTCAGTCAGCCCTCCTTGTCCGACAGGTTCATAGAGTGGGGGGAGGGGGGAGGAGTGGGGGAATGGGGAGGGAAATGGGAGGAGGGAGGAGGCGGAAATTTTTTCAATAAAAAAAAAAAAAGAGTCAGGCCTCCCATGGGAGTCAAAGCAGGGCACATCAAGTTGAGGCAGAACCAAGCTCCTCCCTCTGCATCAAGGCTTGGCGAGGCGTCCAGCATGGGGCGCTGGTTCCCAACACCAGCTCACGTACCAGGGATCTAGGTTTGGTCCTATCAGACAACCCCAGCTCTGTGTGGGAGCTGCATGAGGCGCCTGAAGGAGAAAATGGGCCTGAAATAAACACAGAAGCAGAGGCCGGCAAAGCAAAGCAGGCTTAGAGAGGAGCTGGGGGAAGACGCAGGATGGTGTGATAGTTACACCATGGCCGCTGGACAGATGACAGATGGCGTGCCTGAGTGGGGTGGTCAAGGATGAAGTTGGGAGCCCCTCTCTCCTGGACTCTGAAGCCTTGATCTGAGAATATGGTTACTGCTTCCCTCAGCTGCTTCTTCACAGAGCAGACTAGACTGGACCCCAGCACCCAGTGTCCACCCAGCTATCTTCTCAGTGAGGACTCTGAGGCCTGGCGTTGGAACTCAGAAACACACCCCACATGTCTGTGGACAGGGTCAACCCCGCCGGCTCACGGGTCCACCTTGTATAGCTCATGATGATGTTGAACCGGTGAGCAATAGTGAGCATGGTACAGCCTTCAGCCTGTGTCCGGATGACGGAATTAATGAGGACAATTGTCTCTGGGCCCCCAACTGCTGTGGCCCCCTCCAAGAGCCCAGGCCAGGCTAACCAGTTGGCACTGCCTGATGCTGGAGACTGAGGAAAGCCCAGCGATCTTGAACCAGGCCTGGGATGGGAGAAGGCTAACTGACAGTTTGGGAGGCTTTGAACAGGGGAACGAACCCACTCCTCATATCCATGCCCATGACAGACATTACTAATCGATCATACTTACACTTCCTGGTGAGCAGAAATTGAGTTTGGAATCCTTCCCAGCACAAGGAAGGGTTAGAGGGGATACTCGAAGTAGCAGCCCAGTTTGGTACGGATGACATAATAGTTAGCAAAAGTGCCTCGGTATCCCTGTATCCTGCTAAGCTGCAGGGGCCACAGCACCAGGGCTCAGATGTGTGTCTGACCTTGGCCAATGGGATGCTGGTAGAGGCCTGCTGAGGGAATGAGCACTGAGCATGCTCACTCTTAGCCAGTCTTCTGGGTGTGAAAAATATAGGCAATAGTCTCATTGAGGCCACGTTAGCTGTCCTTTCCACCCCCACGCCGTGACTGAACCCAACCAAGATCAGCAGCACAACCACTGGGTGCCACCCTGGCATGGGAGCAAAGTGCAGGCTGGTTGCCCTGGTGACGGATCGCTGCAGCTAGCACAGAGGCAAGAGGGCAGAATGCTCATACACCCAGCTCCCGCCGGCCTCCTCAGGTTCTCCCTGCCTCCTGCACACTCATGATTCAGCTTCCCAGCCACGGCTGACGTGAAGTCCTTCAGGCGCTGGGGCTCCAGGGCCATCCAGATGCAATCAGAATAAGACCGAGAGGGTCCAGTTCACGCACAGAGAATCCAAGAACAAAACAGGATCCAGTGCAAGGACACTAGCAGCACGTGTGAGGGTCTGAGTCTAGAAGGTTCCACACAGACTGATGTCTTGAGCACTGTTCCTCCCCTGGTGGTATTACTCTGGGGTGTGTGTAGCTTTAGGAGGCGGGGCCTGGCTGGAGGTTAGGCTTGGCTCTGATTCTGGCTGGATCCCTGCTACCTGCTGCCTGCCACGGGGAGTCATTTCTGCACACGTGACCATACTCCCCACGCTATCATCACAGCCACCCTGAGTGCTGGGAGCCAAAATAGACCTCCGCTCCCTGCAGATGATCCCATCACAGCTGTCAGAAGAGTAACGACCGACACGTGACAGTCACACCACATGAACAAATGGGGCTCACAGAGGTGAGACAAGAAGCATGAGCTCTGGGGCATTCACAAAGGGAAGCATCTGGAAACCCGGAGTTAACAGGACCAACACTGGTATTTTTGCACAGCTTCACCAAATTTTCAATATGTAAACGTGCTAGGAATTTTCTAGAAGGGAAATGTGGCATGGAAAATTCCTAAAGTACTGAGGATGCCTCCTGTGTAGTTTAAATAGAAATGGCCCCCAAAGGCCCATGGATATGGATGATTGGTCCCCAGCTGGTGGTGCTGATTGGGGTTCATGAACCTTTAGGAGATGCAGCTTGCTGGAGGAAGTCCATCACTGGGGGGGGGGGGGGTGCGGGATTTGGGGGCTTCCTGTTCTTTCTCCTCCGGTGTGGACATAAGGCAATGGTTTCCTGCCTCCATGCCTTCCCCACCATTACGGACTCTGTCTCTGGAACCATGAACCAGAATCCCTTTCTCAGCATTGCGTTAGCCCCACCTCAGCACAGACTGTCAGATAAACTGAAAGGGAAACCACAAGCAGGGCAGTGCCCTCGGGACTGCTGCCCACAGAGTGAGTCCAGAACATTCCTGTTTGTGCCTTAGCTGTAGAGAGAGATTAACTGACTCCTGTAACAGGCAGAGGAGACAGGTCTTTCCAAGCCCGCCACTACCAAAGTCCATAAATGCCAGTTCCTCGGATGAAGTGGTACACATATGTGTGTTTATGTGTGTGCACATGTTTTGTGGGGGGGTGGGTTCGAGACAGGGTTTCTCCATAGCTTTTTTGATTCCTGTCCTGGAACTAGCTCTTGTAGACCAGGCTGGCCTCGAACTCACAGAGATCCTCCTGTCTCTACCTTCCGAGTGCTGGGATCAAAGGCGTGCGCCACCACCGCCTGGCTGTGTGTGCACATGTTATGTATGTGTGCTAATGTGTAGGTTTGTGTATATTATGTATATTAATATATACATGTGTATTTCTGTGCGTTTGAGTGTATATATTTACTTGGGTGTTTAAATTTGTGCCTGTGTACATGTGTATACCTCTATGTGTGTACATGTGTATATTTGAGTATGTGTACATGTGTATATGTTTGTGGGTGTACAGGTATATATGTATGTACGTGTGTATATTTGAGTGTACATGTGTATATTTGAGTGTGTACAAGTATATGTTTCTGTGCATGTATGTATATGTTTATGTGTCTGCACATGTGGATGTTTATGTATGTACATGTGTATAGCTATGTTTGTGTGTATATTTAGGTGCACATTTGTGTATGTTTATGTGTGCATGCATGTGTATGTTTGAACATGCACTCACCAATAGTAAGACCTCAGTGTGCACTGGCCTGCTTCTGCATTAGTACTTCAGTGTCCAGGTGCACTGAGATAGTAGCGTTCTCGTGTGCGCTGACTTCTCGTCAGCGTCCATCTGTGGGAGGGGCTGTAGCGGTCCCATAGTTCTTGCTGCTCTACTTTTGCTACCATTTGCACTACGTTCTTGTTTATCCCCCTGCACTGTTCTGTTCCTAAATATGGGCTCAGCTATTCTAGCTTAGGTGTGTGCAGAGCTGTACAGTATTCTACCTGCCGTACTGAGATGCACCTCCCTTTGCCCTGCAGTGGTAGCACATCGGTTTTTGGAAGATGCCGTCGTGTAGAAGATGCCGTCGTGTAGATGCCATCGTGTAGAAGATGCCGTCGTGTAGAAGATGCCGTCGTGTAGAAGATGCCGTCGTGTAGATGCCGTCGTGTAGAAGATGCCGTCGTGTAGAAGATGCCTTCGTGTAGAAGATGCCGTCGTGTAGAAGATGCCGTCGTGTAGAAGATGCCGTCGTGTAGATGCCATCGTGTAGAAGATGCCGTCGTGTAGAAGATGCCGTCGTGTAGAAGATGCCGTCGTGTAGAAGATGCCGTCGTGTAGATGCCGTCGTGTAGAAGATGCCATCGTGTAGAAGATGCCTTCGTGTAGAAGATGCCGTCGTGTAGAAGATGCCGTCGTGTAGAAGATGCCGTCGTGTAGATGCCGTCGTGTAGAAGATGCCGTCGCGTAGTGCTTGGGATTGTGCGCTGCTCTACCAAGTGCATTGATCCGCTAGGATAGCCTTTGCACTCCTGTCTAGACCTTGATGGAGGCTAGCACACATCCACGAGTCCTGCACTAGAATAGCCTTGCCCTCCTGTCTAGACCTTGATGGAGGCTGGCACATATCCACGAGTCCTGCACTAGAATAGCCTTGCCCTCCTGTCTAGACCTTGATGGAGGCTGGCACACATCCACGAGTCCTGCAGTCGTATACTTGAGTGCATTTCTGCAGTTGGACATGTGGGTCCAGTTGCACTTGGGAAACTATGACGGCTGTCGTAGGAGAGCCTTGAGATAACAGCCGCTGTATAGAATCTGTGTGCACTCTGTTACTTGGGTTTCCACATTGCTGCGCTTTGTTGCAAATGCACATCAGTTCGCACTGCAGTAGTAGTGCCTTGGTTCTCGCAGGGACACCATTGTGTAGGGATTCAGTGGTAGACACCTACGTGGTGCTCTGCTGGGACATCCGTGTGCAGTGACGTGCTAGGATCTCCTCATATGCTGCTGTCTAGTGCTTCCCTGAGTGTGGCTGTCCAAGACCCGCGAGTCCCGCAGTAGTATTACACATGTGTACATTTCAGTGATAGTACATCTGTGTCCAGCTGGATTCATTTATCCATGAGAAATGCTTTACAGGAACACGTGTGAGCACGTCTCTAGTATGGAATCGTGTGCGCGCCTTTCCTTGCATTTCCATGAACAGTCCCTACTGCTTGTACTGTTTTTTTGTGGGGGGGGGGGACTTATTCTCTTTGGATGGATACCTTGCTCAGCCTAGATATAGTATGGAGGGCTTGGACCTTCCCCAAAGCAATGTGCCTCACCCTCTCTGAGGATTGGAGGGGGATGGGTGGGAGGGTGTGGGGGGTATGGGAGGAGGGGAGGGCGTGGGAACTGGAATTGGTGTGTAAAATTTAAAAAGATAGTTGTTTTTTTAAAAAAACCATTTTTTAAAAAGCACACCTTAAAAATAAATAAATAAAATAAAACTCATGGACGCTGCCTTCCTTGAACTTTTGTGTGTGCAGCTGGCTGTTCTAGTACACCTGCCTTCGAGTGGTGTACACAAACACCCAGCTTCTGATGTGCTAGTAAATACATTTGCACACTGACACTAGGACGTCGGTGTGCATTGCCTGCTTCTGCACTACTTCAGGGCTAAGTGCTCTAAGAACATTCCCACACACTCTGGGAATATAGTACGGTTGTGGCCAGAGCACACTTTCTTGCACACATCCGGGCACCACTCGTGCCTTGCTAGTGGAGTGGTTCTTGCCAGAGTGTTTCTCCCACTTGCACCGTGCTCTCATCCGCCACGGTGCACCGCTTTGTGGCGAAAACTTGTCGCTGCTGTTCTACTTGATTGACGTTCCCAACTAAACCAAGTCCACCATCTCTGTGGTCGGGGCACAGCAGTGTCTGCGGCAGTGACGTGCAGAGGATGGTAGTGATGGGTGTGTCTGCAGCCTGTGTCTGAGCACTCACGTGCAGGGATGGACCAGTTATCTCATGTGCTCCTGCCCAGTATTTTCACGAGTGCTGATTTCATGCATCCAAGGATCTTGCTGCAGTATTACATTTGGGAGCATTTCTGTAATAGTACATCAGTGTAGGATGTACTTGGACATCCTTGTGTTCTGGTTTACAAAAGCAGGCGTGGTCACTCCTGTAATACGTGTACACTCCTTTACTTGTGTTTCCGTGAACGCTGCTTTGCAGACAACCATTGCTAGTAAATGACACGGACACACTGCTATGAGGTCGCCTGTGTGCCTCGCTCTCCGTCTGAGCTGCAACTCCAAGACCCACGGGCACTGCAGTGACGTTCCCATGCATGCTGTTCACTAACGCATCTGCGATCGTTTCTGTTGCGGTGCACCTGTTGTGTGTACTCCCTGAGGATGTACTCCCTGCTCTTGTGGATGCACCATTACTTGTGTTTGCACTGTGCACTTCTTCACGCCATGCGCTGCTCTCTGCCTAAGTACGTGTGCGCAGCTCTTCCAGCTCAAGCATGCACAGTGTTGTTGTGAACGCACACCGGTTGGCCGTAGCAGTACACTGCTTTTGTTAATACGCCGAGCATAGAGCTTCAGTAACAGACGTGTGTGCTCGGCTCTGCTAGAGCATTTGTGGGTAGCGATGTCCTTGTGCATCCTTGTGTGCTCCTGCTGTGTTCTTCCATGAGTACTGAAAGCGTACATCCGTAAGTCCCGCTGGGTCCTCCCTCTGCGTGTCTCAGGAATGGTACATCTGTGTAGGGCTGTGCTGAGAAATCCATGCGTGCTGCTTTATGAGAACTGACCCATCCTGTAGAATTGGATCCGTGTGTGCCCGTGAGCTAGTACTACTGTGTGTACCGTGTTCACGGATGCTCACTTATTCTGATGTGCTGGTAACTACATGGACATACAGACCGTAGGACGTCAGTTTGCATTGCTGTTTCTGGACAAGTCCTTCAAGGTCCAGGTTACTGCTATAATGCACACTGCTTTGTAGCAAAGCTAAGATCCCTTCTGGTACAGCACATCTGTGTGTGGGCAGTTACAGCACATCCATCTTTCTGCTGTACCATAATTCTATTTGCACCGTCTGCTTATCCATCCTGGTGTACAGATCTACCCCTAAGAATGCATCTGCTGCTGCTCAAATTCAGATGTGCAGAACCACACAGGATGCAGCCAGCTGCTGTAATGCACTATTCACACTGCAGGGCGTCCATCCATATCTGCAATTGCACCCTGGTACCGAGCTCCCACAATAGACGACCTTGTGTTACTCCACCAGAACATCCAGGTACCAGAGCAGTGGTTCCCAGCCTTCCGAGTGCTGCGCCCTTCAACACAGTTCCTCGTTGCTACTTCATAACTGTAATTTTGAGGCTATTATGAATCATAATATAAATATCTGTTTTCTGATGGCCGTAGGCAACCCCGTGAAAGTGACAAGAGATTAACATTAATATGGTGGGTCTACGCTGGGAGTGGTGGCACACACCTTTAATCCCAGCTCTCAGAGGCAGATGCAGCCAGGTCTCTGAGTCTGAGCCCAGTCAGGTCTGCATAGTTCCAGGACAGCCAGCGTGTCTTATTTTGTCTATTGCTGTGACCCAAAGCAAGTAAGGAAGGAAAGGGTTTCTTCTCCTCAAGTTCCATATAACAGCTCATTATCAAAAGCAGCGAGGACAGGAGCTCAGCAGGGCAGGATCCTGGAGGCAGGAGCTGATGCAGAGGCCAGGGAGGGGTGCTGCTTACTGGCTTGCTCCCCATGGCTTGTTCCCCATGGCTTGCTCAGCCTGCTTTCTTATAGACCCCAGAACCAGCAGCCCAGGAATGACACCACCCACAGTGGGCTGGGCCCTCCAGGTTAATTAATCAATCACTAATTAAAGTGACCTTCAGGCTTGCCTGCAGCCAGATCTTATAGAAGCATGTTCTCTCTCTCTCTCTCTCTCTCTCTCTCTCTCTCTCTCTCTCCTTCAGGTTTTTTATTTGTTTGTTATTTGATTGTTTATTTAGAGGACGGATTATTTGCTTTCTCAAGACAGGATTTCTCTGTATAACAGTTCTGACTATCCTGGAACTCCAATGTAGATCAAGCTGGCCTTGAACTCACAGAGATCTACCAGCCTCTGCCTGTGATTAAAGCTTATACCACCATGCCCAGCTGAATGCATTTTCTCAACTGAGGCTCCCTCCTCTCTGATGGCTCTGGCCTGTGTCAAGTTAACACAAAGCTAACCCGCACCCAGTGCCATGTAGAGGAACCCTGTCTGAAAACAACAACAACACAACAGTGGATCTGTATGTTTTAAAAAACATATAAAACATTCTTACTCGCTAAGTTCCAGAGAGTAACAGGAGGAATTAGAGCTTTGGGTGTTTGTAAGCAGGTCTACACCCAAGATGGCCCAATATTTGTTTGTTATTCATTTATTTACTTATTTTCAGAAAGCTACATAGAATATAATTCCTGTTTATACTGTCCTATAGATAATCTGGTTTAAGATCTATGCTAATCTTGAAATTCATTAATAACAATAAAATAGCACATCTACCACTATACTAATGACAGAATGCCAAAACATTCATAGCCACAGTTAATTTTAAAATCAATAGAGCTGCCTACAGTGGCTCCCAAACCCAATCTTGCCCTGCCTGGTACTGTGTAGTGCTTCCTTGTCCTCACAACGCCATCTTCCTTGTCCTCATGATGCCGTCTGCCTTGTCCTCACCATCTGCCTTGTCCTCACCGTCTGCCTTGTCCTCATGACGCCGTCTGCCCGTGTGATGCCCCCTCTCTTGCTCCGCATGACACTGCCGTGCTGTGTGGCACCCTTTCACACTGTGTGATATCTTGTGTGCTCAGGACACACTTGTAATAGCTGACTCATGGTTCACATCTCTGGAGTTACCAGTGTTTTCTGGAATTCTGATCCTAGCCTGATGAGTGGCCAACTGTGTTAAAGGCCAGCCTGGCTGTGGGCTCTGGGCAGTGTTTGCAGTGTTACACCCCGACCTCAGCCTTTCCCTGTTCATTCTCCTCCTCAGGAAGACCCTAGATTTTGCTGCTGGGCATTCATGCTTTATGTCTTTCTCTTGTCCCCTTTGCTATCCATGTATTTGCAACCCTTGCCTCCCTTCTGCCTCTCAGCTCCCTGTCAGGAGCTGATTTCTGAAGAATTCTCTGCGAACAAAATTCACTAAGACAGAATACAAGAACAGGAGGAGCTGGAGAGATGGCTCAATGATTAAGAACACTTCTCAAATTTTTGGTTGTGAGCCTAGCCTTTAACAACTGAGCCATCTCTCCAGCCCAAGGACACTTCTTATTCTTGCAGAGGACCCAAGTTTCATCCTCAGCACTCATATGGTGGCTCACAACCACCCATAACTTCAGTTCCAGGGGATGTGACTCCCTCATTTGACCTCTGACTGAACCAGGCATGCATGTGGTACATATACATACATGTCTGTAAAACACAAACACACATAAAAATAAAATGTGAAAAAGAAAGGCTAGTCAAAACAAGAGGAAGGAAGTTTACAAAAGAACAACAGCAAAAGAGAGACAGGAAAGGGGGTAGACAGGGATAGAAGAGACAAGAGGGGGGTAGACGGGGAGAGAAGAGACAGGAGGGGGGTAGATGAGGACAGAGAGACAGGAGGGGGGTAGATGGGGACAGAGAGACAGGAGGGGGGTAGACGGGGACAGAGAGACAGGACGGGGGGTGCGGGGACAGAGAGACAGGAGGAGGGTAGACGGGGACAGAAGAGACAAGAGGGGGGTAGACGGGGACAGAGAGACAGGAGGGGGGTAGACGGGGACAGAAGAGGGACGGCTACACAACAAAGCCCCACAGGGTCCCAACATTGTGTGCAAACAAGGGTCCCCAGGGAGGGGTTGGCACATGAAGTGTAGCCACGCCTCCGCCCGACCAGCTGTTGCTCACATCTGTCCTCATGCCTCAGATTGCTGGTCAAGTGTGTTACAGGGCAGCTGAGTCAGGAATACACCTCAGCCGAGGCCGAAAGTTTGGCAAGCGAGTCTTCCTTGCTTGTTCGCTTGAGACAGGGCCGTGACTAATACAGGTAATACAGCTCTGGCTGACTCTGAACTCACAGAGATCCACCTGCCTCTGTCTTTCCTGTGCTAGGGTCAAAGGTGTCACCACATCCGTACCATCTTGAAGATCTCTCCGATTAAAACATCTGATACTGGACAGTGGTGACCTGCACCTTTAATCTAGCACTTTGGAGGCAGGGACAGGCAGGTTTCTTATGTTCAATCCAACCTGGTCTGTCTCCAGAGTGAGCTCCAGGACAGACAGGCCTACACAGAGAAACCCATCAGGAAAAATCTAAATAAATAAATAAAATACCATCTGGTTTCTAGAAATCCCAATTCAACACACCATATCCTATCTAAATAATTACACTCCATGTGACTAATAATCTGAATTAGAAGCTCTATGGTTTAGCTTGTGCCCCAATATCTGTATAAGTTATAATATATTCCTTCTGTCAGTTCTCTTCCTCTGCAGAACCCTAACGCCGCCGCTGAGGTGCACCAGAAGGCCGCTCCAGACTGCAATGCGGGACTGGTGGCAGCATTTGGCAGAAGGTGGAGACAAATGGATCTCCATGAGTTCAAGACCAGGGAGTTACATAGTGAGACCTTGTCTGAAAAATAAATAAATAGATAAATAAATGATAAATGAATGAATGAATAAAGCAAGCTTGGCAGAGTCATCCACATACTGCTCCCCCGTCATGGAGGCTTGAGCCAAGGTTGGAGAAAGCTACTGAGGCCAAGCAGGATGTGGCAGAGTCAGATCCTGCAAGGAGGCCCTGGGAGTCCTCTGCACGGAGCTGTGCAGGAAAGTGAGACCTAAGTTGCGGTGAAAACCCATGGACGTTGTGGAACATCTGTCAAGAACAGCTGCAGGCATGAAGTGGAGCCCGCAGGAAAGAGCGGTCCCTTTGGTTGGTGACAGAGCTGGAGGGGCGGGACTGCCCGCGGCTTGGAGTCTTGCTTCAGTCTGATTTTGCCTATCTCCGGTCCCTCCCTTCGGACTGTGAATGCTTGCCTTGTGCCACTGTTTAGTGCCCAGATTCTTTGGTGGATAGAGGCTGGTTAGGTGTTTGCCCAGGTCTCATAAAGTCTCTGCACTTAAACGTTTGAAGCGTTAGAAGAGTTAAGACGCTAGAGGCCGTGGACAGAGTGTCTCGCTGCACCACCGTTGTGAGATTGTAGTGCCTGGGCGGAGGCTACGCCCTACAGTGATGTGTTTCAAGCTCACGGTGGATGGATTCATGCTAGTCTTTATTTTCTACCTGGCTGGATCTATAATCCTAGAAGATGCACCTTTAGGGATGTCTGTGAGGGCATGCCAGGTTATCAAAGGTGGAGGGAAGACCCATCCTGACTGTGGCCAGCATCATCCCATAGACTGGGGTTCCAGACCGAATACGAAGAGAGAAACAGAACGTGAACCGGCCACCAGCGTTCCTTGCTCTGCTTCCCGACTGGGTCCCATAGAACCATGTGCTTCAGCCTCCTGCAGTTCCCGACTCCGGCCAGGAGGGACTGTGTCGTCAAACTGTGAGCCAATAGGAACCCTTCCTTGTCGCGGTGGTGAGACACGTGACTAGCGGGCCCAAGCAGCTCCTTGAGCAGATCTTTGCAGTGGCTGCTAATGCCTTGGGCTGCATTTCCCCTGGTCTGTGTTTGGGGAAGGTCTAGTGACACCTTCGTTACTCCCCCTGCAGAGTGGGAGCCCTCGGAGGGCAGACATGCACAGACCTGTCTGGCTTCCTAACTATAGGTGAGTGTTGCGTGAAGGGAAGAGTTAAAGGCTAGGCCTGGTGGCGCGGGCCAGCCTGACGCTGCTTGGTGGGAAATAGGCTTAATTTCCGATTGCCAACAAAAACCCTTACTGGGCTACTTTAAAAGGGAAGGAGAATAGCTGACCAGCGGGAAAGTCGTCAACGTTAACTTTTTGTTTTGTGTCTGGGTCTTGCTAAGTTGCTCAGGCTGCCCTCCGATCCTTCTGCCTCGGTCTCCCAAGCACACGGACACAGGCTCATGTCTCTGGGCCTGGCATTTAGCCGTGTGGTGGGTTTTTTTGTTGTTTGTTTCTGTTTTGGCATTTGCAGTTTTGGTTTTGGGTTTGGTTTGGTTTGGTTTTTCTCTGTGTAGTTCTAGCTGTCCTGGAACTCACTCCGTAGACCAAGCTGGCCTTAAACTCACAGAGATCCGCCAGCCTTTGCTGTTGAGTACTGGGATTAAAGGTGTTTTTAAAGCCTCTCATAGCAATGGAAAGGAATCCCCATATGCAGTGTGCCCTGGTGGCCGCTTATTCCTAGTAATACAGGATAAAAGATTGAGGGGTGGTGTAAGCAGCTTAACGGGGATCGTGAGAGCACGGGTGTCTTTCCGGGGCAGGGGCACCTAACTCCGGTTCTCAGAAACTGGAACACAGCAAACAGCCTCCTCTGTTTCCCCGGAGGAAGTCGGCAGAGGGGCTGGTGTGCCACAGGGAAAGGGTGTCCTCGCTGCTGGGAGAGACTAGAGTGGGAACCACTTTGCTCAGTGCCGCAAACTGATTCTGTCCAGTGCTAAGATGAGCCTGTCTCTTCTTCCCTTATGCAGCAGTCTCACGGAAGAGCGATTGCTACATTAAAGATGACTTGAAGGTCGTGCATTCGATGTACCTCGTCAGCACAGTGAGGATGCTGACACAGCCTTTGTGTTGCTAGCCTTCAGGAAGTGCGACTGGGCAGAGGCACCAAGGGTTCCCCCAGCTGCTGTGACCCTGTCTGTTCTGCTGAGAGATCTGAGGGGGGCTATGTGCAGCCTCTGGAAGGGTCCAGAACAACCCGCTGCACTCTGGACTCTCTAGAATTAGCAGAGTTAAACCTCTCTGTTCTCTCACTCCAGCATAGCCCTCCCTAGCCAAGCATCTGTCGTCCGGGCTGGCTTTGAACTCATAGCAATCCTCCTGTCTCAGCCTCTGGGAGGTAAAAGGCTCTAGAGAACTGAAAATGAATGCACATTCAAACCCAGCTCTGTTCCTAGAACTGGAAGTTACCCTGTGCCCTCCACTGGGTACATGGAGAAACCATTCCCTCCATCCCCAAGAAGGAGTGGTACCCAGAAACAAGCTGTGATATGTCTCAGAGTCATCATCCAAAAGGAAGCAGGCACACGGAGAAGGACACTTCTGGGGCCCCATTCCTAGGACCTTCTAAAAAAAAATACCGAATTCCAGGGAGCGCACAATCCCCAGCAGGCAGAGCTCAGGGCAGGGTGTGACCACCAGCCATCTTGAGGGAACTGCATCAGAAATAGAGCACAAGCTACTCCTACAGTACCTTGGCGTGATGATGCTTCTGTCAGAACTCATAGAAATGGAGTTAGGGTCTTGGCTCAGCTCTAGAGCCCCTGCCTAGAACCCCATCCCAGAGAGGAGCTGTGGGTGTGGCTCGTGAGAGAGTACCTGCCTAGCATGTGCTTATAGCTCGAGAGGGTTAGTCTATGACCATCATGGCGGGGAGCACGGCAGCTGGCAAGCAGGCAGAGAGGCTGAGCCTGTTGGGAGCTTTTGGAACCTCAAAGCCCACCCTGAGTGGCACACTTCCTCCAGCAATGTCACAGCTACTCTAACAAGATCCCACCTCAAATCCTTCCCATACAGTTCAACTACTTGGGGACTATGGTAGTTTGAATGCAATTTTCCCTCATAAGCTCATAGGAGATAACACTATTGGGAGGTGTGACCTTGTTGAAGTAGGTGTGGCCTTGTTGAAGGAAGTTACTGTGGGGCCGGCTTTAAGGTCTCTTTTGCTCAAGCTTCACTTGTGATGTTCAGTCCACTTCCTGTTGCATTCTGATCAAAATGTTGCTGCATGCTGCCATGCTCCTCACGGCGATGATGGTGGGCTGAACCTCTGAACTGTAAGCTGCCACCTCAGTTAAATGCTTTCCTTTATAAGAGTTGCCGTGGTCATGGTGTCTCTTCACCCAATAGGAACCCTAAGACGGGATAAACGTTCAGATGTGTGAGCCTGTGGGGACTGTGTCACTCAGACCACCACACTGAGTTTCATTCCCAGTCCTCAAACCAGGAGAAAAGAAAAAGCTAACCAAAACCCTTGTAGAAATGTGATGGGGGTGGGTCTTGTATTTATCTGTTGCTTTCATTGGTTAATTAATAAAGAAAACTGCTTGGCCCTGATAGGACAGAGAATTAGGTAGGTGGAGTAGACAGAACAGAATGCTGGGAGAAAGAAACCGAGTCAGTGAGTCGCCATGATTCTCCCACTCCAGACAGACGCAGGTTAAGATCTTTCCTGGTAAGCCAGCTTGTGGTACTACACAAAATATTAAAAATGGGTTAGATCAATATGTAAGAGCTAGCCGATAAGAGGTTGAAACTAATGGGCCAGACAGTGATTAAAAGAATACAGTTTCCGTGTAATTATTTCGGGGCATAAGCTAGCCATGCGGGCGGCCGGGTGCCGGGGACGCAGCCCCGCCGCTCATATTACAACAGAAATGTATCCTCAAAAGAGTGACTTTTGTAACAAAACTCAAAAAGGAATTTGTAAGGAAGTTTAAAACCCCAGAGAAGGAAACAGCCTACTCAACCGCTCTTAGCAGCAGTCATGATAACCTCGGACTACAATTGATCGTTTCTTTGGATTTCCCAAAATTATGGTCACAATCATTTAGTTCACTGGCTCCTACACTCGTCCCACACTGCATCACTGGCCAGGGTTTCCGCTAATCGGCATGGAATACAACATTTGCGTTCCGACCGCTCGACAGCAGGCCCCCTGCAGCCTTTCATTCAGCTTTGTCCAGCCTCCTTGCCCAGTGTCAGAGCCTCGCTACCCCACACCCAACAAGTACCCACTGTCCTTGCCCCAGACTCTGGTGATCAAGAACTTGTCCTGGGATTTGCTACTGTGAGTTCGGCATGGTGTGCCTTCTGCACTTGCTCTCTCGTGGGCAGAGGCCGACAAGGCATATTCACGCCAGAGTCAGTTTTGGTGCCTCACCCCTTTCGCTCACCGCAGAGCCCGCCCCTCTACCAGAGGCCACCTTGTTGGCCACCAAGCACCAAGGTTGCTTGGGACATTTCCTCTTTTGTCATTGTCAGCACTGCTGCTGTGAACATTCATGTCTAAGTTTCACGTAGAACACCTCCGTTCAACTGCATGGGGTCTGCACCAGGTGTAGAATTACAGTGGTAACTGTTAGCTTATTGAGGAAGTGTGGGGTGCCTAGACCTTGCATCTCAGCCCAAGAGATTGTAGACTAGGTTGAGGAACTTACTGAAATTTCCTCAGTGGTTGCCATGAGAAGACACGTATATGCGGAACAGGGCATTTGGGAGCTCTTAAGTGTAGTACATGTGCTTCACAGAGAGGGTTTCTTAGTGCCCCAATGGGGCATCTGAGGTGGTCCTCCATCAACTGAGGCAATCCTCCATCATCCGAGGTGGTCCTCCAAAAGCTGAGGCAGTCCTCCATCATCAGAGACAGTCCTCCACCAACTGAAGCGGTCCTCCATCAACTGAGGCAGTCCTCCATCATCTGAGGTGGTCCTCTATCAACTGAGGCAATCCTCCATCGTCTGAGGTGGTCCTCCATCAACTGAGGTGGTCCTCCATCATCTGAGACGGTCCTCCATCAGCTGAGGCAGTCCTCCATCATCTGAAACAGTCCTCCATCATCTGAGACGGTCCTCCATCAGCTGAGGCGGTCCTCCATCAACTGAGGCAGTCCTCCATCATCTGAAACAGTCCTCCATCATCTGAGACGGTCCTCCATCAGCTGAGGCAGTCCTCCATCATCTGAGACAGTCCTCCATCAAGAGAGGCAGTATCCATGAGTCTTAGGATAGAAGTCACGTGTTTAAGAGACAGATGGGAACAAAAGCTGAAGCAATTATGTCCACTGTTTTCATTTTTCTGGTATTTTAATACTTTTGACTGACACAACTGCACAGACTTATGGGAGATCTTAATGCAGGAGCACAGCTGGGCAATCACAGTGATTGTATATCAGTGGCTTCTAACATTCATTGCCTGTGTTGGGGACAACAATGTCGTCTGTCCTCGCTAGGAAGTATACAATTAGCTGCTGTCAATCACAGCTATCCTGCCATGCTACAGAGCACTGGAGGTTATCTCCATCTTATTGTATCCTTGGGCTTGTTAGCCAGGCTGCCTCATGTCACCCTGTCCTCCACTCCGTCCAGGCTCTGAAAGTGCCATTCCCCTCTCACCTTGACAGCATGTGCTTGTCATTCACATTCATCAGTGCGGCCATAAACTGTAGTGTGTTGATACTGGCAGTTCACAGTTCGGGGTCTGGACCGAATGAAGGGAAAGGGAGTGGTAGATGAGGGTGTTTGTAAGTGAGGTTGTTGGTAGGTGGCATTGTGGGTAGGTGATGTCATGAAATAAAATAAAAAGGTTGCGAGAAATAAAGGGAAAATGCTGGCACTGGCCTCTGGCCTCCATATGTACACGTGCAGGTGAGCACATTCATGCATACGTGTGAACATACATACACGCACGCACGCACATTCCACCCTCGTACCATGTTCTTCTCCTTAGGCAAAAATAATTTCATTCATCTCTAAAAGTCTCAGTCTATACAAGCACAAAGTTGAAGCCAGGTGGTGGCGGCAGCCGCAGAGGCCTTTAATTTCAGTACTCAAGGCAGAGGCAGACGAATCTCTGAGTTCAAGGCCAGCCTGGTCTACAGATCCAGTTCCAGGATGCCCGGGCTACACAGAAAAAAAAAAAAGCCAAACAAACAATTCCAAAATTGTTCAAAAGTGCAAACTCTTCTGAGAGTTAAATAAATACAACACATGTTACATAGTTAAACAATTATTCACAACACATCTTTACATAGTTAAACATCTTTATATAGTTATTCTGTTCCACAACACTTCCTTTATATAATGGCAACAAGCAGGGCAAAACTCAAACCCTGTAGCTCCATGTCTGGCACCGGAAATAGTGATGCCATCATCTGAGTGTCACTGTGCTTGGGCAGCCCCGCCCTTCTAGCTCTGTCACTAGCAGCAATACAGATCTTTCTTGGGCCAGCTCCATTCCACGCCTACAGCATGGATTCCTCGAAAGCGCGTGTTCTTAGCATCGTCCGTATCCTGTGGTTTCCACTGCAGTGCAGGCTTCATCTTCAGATCCTCTTTGTGGGGAATTTGACTCTGTAACACAATGCCTGCCCTCAGTGGCTTTCCGGATCCTTGGTGCAAGCCTCCAAGACCACCTCGCTTTGACATCCTTCTTGCCTGCACAACCAGCAGCATGTGGAAACCACTGCCCAAGCTCTGTCTTAGCCTCTGAGTGCCGCTCCTAGGAAACACTCCCCTGGCAGCCACTTTCAACAGTGAATCCCTTCAGTGGCCTTCTCAGTTTAGACTCTTTCCTTCTAAGCAATAAGAGGAGCAGAAGAAATCATATACATAACTCATGTACGGGGCTTGGCTCCATCTGAGGCGTTTTGGAGAAGTGCCTGGGTCCCAGTGATCACTTAATTGAGCCTTTGATGAGTTTGCATGTGATGGCACGTCCGGGGAGGACCTGGCTAGAGAAAGGGTGCCCCAAGGAGCTGGTCCTAGGCTTTGCCTTCCTCTAGCCTACACTGTTTTTCCTGCCTTCTCCTGCTCTGTCGTGCCCTCTCTACCATCACTGGCTGGTCCCTTCCAACCTTGAGGAAATCTTGTCTCAGGAAATCGGTCTCAGCAGCGCCAGCACCTGATGGACACACGGCTAAGAGACACTGAGACCTGCCACTAGCATCCCTCCACAGGAAGAATGCAGATGAAAAACAAAACGCAGAGAACTTAGAAAGAGGGATGCAGAGTGCAGCCATCTAGAGGGATGCTGACTGGTGCTGACTGGTGTCACTGCCATGAGCCATGGGGGTGGTATATGCACATACGTTCCGAAGGACGGGCCAACTCAAACCCGGGGCTGGCCTGACTCTGCTTCGCCTCTCCGAGTGTTTTGCCCTTTGAGGCACTCAGGACATGGAGACACGCCCTGAGCAAGATGAACACCAGTGTCCATGGAAACCGGGGTGTGCTCTAGAGCAGGCGTCCGACTGCTCTACTGGAATGATGGTATCTGCAGAACCCTTGGCAGAGCCAGTGCAGAGAGAGCGTGGCCGGCACTGTTCCCTGCGGCTCCGCTAGCTGCACGCTCTGCTAGCTACACACACCCTTCCGTGCATTCCCTCCAGGCTTCCTTTCCTAGAAAGTCCTGTGCTCACTGCGGTTAAAGCACCTTCCCTGCTCATCACTGCCCACCCAGATCGCTTCCATTTGCCACATCAGGACCTGGGCAGAGCCTCGTCACCTGCAACTCCAAAGTCCAGACTTTGCCTAAACTCTGGCAACAAGGCCTATGTGTTACCTCAGACTAAAACAACTACAGTTTTCTACCAGACCTTTATTTGAAGAGTGCATTTTGCGGCCAGGGGAGCGGGTGGCAGACATCTGTAATCCTAACACTTGGGAAACAAAGGCAGGATAGACAGACCTGGGGTTGTCACATAGCCAATTCCAAAACAGTGTCTCTGAAAATTAACTTCATTTTGAGGTCTCTAGGGACATCTATAAAATTTCTTTGATGTTGCTGTGAGATGACCCAACTGCACTGAGCTCGGGTGAAGCGACTCAAATGTCGCTTCCTGTGATCCAAGGGATTCTCAGCGAGTCCCAACAGCCCCTTGCTCCAGGTCCAGTGTGTTCTCTAAGTAACTCCTGGTCCCGTCTGTGTCTCCGCAGCTGGTAGCTGGTTGGGCTACAGGGAGTTTTCCCAAGAGCTGAAGTTGCCTGTCTCTGGCTGGGAGGTGGGAGCTGCAATCCCCAATAATGTAATCATATAATAACTATTAGGGGGTGGCTGGCGGCACTGCCAGGAACTCGTCTCAGCTTCGCTTCCTGTCGCTGTGATAGTATACCCTAACCAGAAAGGGTTTGCTCGGTTCAAGGTCCTAGGCTACAGTCCACCAGGCAGCCGATACTTAGAGTGACCAATCACACCACACCCACAGTCAAGAGCAAAGAGCAGATAATTAACACAGGTCCAAGTTCAGCTCACTTCCTTCACTCTTACACCATCCTGGATCCCCTTCCTAGGAAATGTTGCCACGCACAGTGGGCATCTCTTCCCACTCATTAAGACAGTCCTCCAAAGACATGTCCACAAAGTCACACCTCCAAATCCGCATGGCTCCATCTCATTCAAAACATCACACAAGCCAAATGTCCATCAGCGAGTGAACAGAGAAGCAAAGCGTGTATATACATACATAAAATAGTATTCAGCCAGAAAAGAAGAAAATGACACTGCCGTGGCGCTGATTTGTTTGTGTGGCGGACTAGAAAAATCCAAGGCACAGAAAGCAAACTTGTGGGGGAAGAAATGGAGAGGGTGAGTTTGTGGTCTAAGAGCCGCCGAGAGCAACTGCCCTGGAGCTCTGTGGCGCCAATGGCTGTGCAATGCTCTTCCTGCTGCGCCTCCCAATGCTGAGGTGTCAGGAGGGCACCATGAGGCTGCACTGCATAGTTTGTTTGTTTTTGGAAACAGGGTTTCTCTGTTGTGGCTATGGCCGTCCTGGAACTCACTTTGTAGAACAGGCTGACCTCAGAACCCCCCGTCTCTGCCTCCTGGGTGCTGGATTAAAGACGTGCGCCACCACGCCTGGTTTTATGCCACATTTTAAATCCTTCCGTGTGTGGTTTGTGTCACTCCAGTGAGAATACAGAATACTCGCGGTTCAGGGAAAGCTGAGTGTCTGCTCTACTTCTCTACCGTATGGCTCTGCTTTCCGGGCCTGACAGTTCTCTCCCACATGTCAGCCCCCTGAACAGAACCATTTCTTAGTAACCTCTGTCCTTACTTGTGAGCTTCTATGGCCAAATTTCCAATAGTCCCATCCCAGTCTTGGGGGGGGGGGGCTTGGCTGGCTCTCTTCCCTGTCCAATTCCGCATTCCCTCAGCTCTCTCTACTGGGAACAGAGGCGAACTTTTGATTAACTTTATTACAGATTGAATGATCCACTCCACAAGAACATTCTCTGAAGATCCCCACCCACCCCAGCAGGGTGCTAGAAACACATATCCCACAGACCTAGAAAAAGTCACAACTCCAGCTAGACCTGTGGACATCAGGAGATGAGGCATCCCCAAACCCAGCTGGAAGCTCATGCCTTCACAGGAGGGTTTTACAAGAATACACGTCCCATCACGGAGCTTCAGTGTTGTGAAATATCTTACACCAAGCCACCATCAAAACACACACAAACCCGATGCATATGGGGGTCTTGTGGCTGAAGTCTCCATTGATTCCATGTGTGAGAACTCAGACGGAGCTGTGGAAGAGTGTGTGGACTGGTAGGAAAAAGTTGAAGGTGGGCCTTCAGGAGTGAGACCCATCTGTGAAAAGCTTGCTGTGCTGACCAAACTCCACTGTCAGCTAGGACTCACCTTAGGGAAGAAACTCAGAGCTCAGATCCAGGTGCACACACTGTCTGCACCCTGCAGGTACCGTCTCATGCTGTAGAAATAAAGATTTGGAACAACGCCAGCACAGAAACTTCACACTGAAGACGAGTTATGAAGCTAAGCAACATGGAATGCCTCTTTTTGTACCAGACACCATATTGCTGTGGAATAATTCTTTTGTACACTCGGATCGGTTTGATAAAAAAAGATTGACTGATAGGCAGGCAGGACATGTAGGTGGGGCAATCAAACTGAGGAGGCTGGGGTGAGGAAGGGTGGAGAGGGGTCACCAACAGACGCAGAGAAGCAAGATGGGCATGCCATACTGAGAAAAGGGACCAAACCACGTGGCAAAGCATAGATTAAGAAATATGGGTTAATTAAAATGTAAGAGTAACTAGCAACAAGCCTGAGCTATTGGCCAAGCATCTACAATTCATATTCAGCCTCTGAGTGGGTTATTTGGGAACTGATGGGCAGGAAAGAAATGTCCTACTACACATATAAGAGCCCACTGCAGACTCACTGTGGGACTAGGGCTTGGGAGAAAGATTTCTTTTTCAACACAGGATTCTTCTACTGGCCCATGCTGACCCGGTACTCCTAGGTTCATGTGATCCCAGCACACCCACCACCATACCAAGCAAAGGAGCATTGTAAACACATATCCCTGAAGTTATATGTAAGCCTCAACTGGAGAAAGACCGTGACTCTTTTTCATGCACAGTAAGACAGATGCTGTGAACAGCTGCTGCAGCTACATCCATATTCATGTCGTCTCCACTTTCTTCTCTGCTTAGATGTTATACAAGGCTGACTCCTCTTGGCGTGCTCTTTCGGGGTTGCTGCAGGAGTCTGCAATGCTCCCGTGCACACGGTGGCCTCCTTCCCAGGTGACACTCCCTTGCTCCGTTTTTTGTCAGTTCAGTGCAAAGGGCAGTTGAATGGCTCAGAGCTCCTGGTCTCTGCAGCTCGACTAGGGGCACTTGCCCTGACTTTTATTCCAGACTGATACAGCTGCTCCTCCCTGTGGCTCGGCTGCTGTCCCTGCATCTCATTTACTTCCTGTGGGCTCATGCAGGTGTCTCAGAACTGCCGAACATCTCCTAACAGTGGTGACCAGAACTTGGGAGCATGGAGTTTGCAAGTCTCTGGGAACTGTCAGGAAGAGACAGCCATTGCTTCCTTTTCCTTTTGTACTTGCTCCCTGGGAATTGGATGAAACACCCTGATTTGAACAACATGGGGACTAGTGGAAAGATAGTACTGACATCTCCCTCAAAACACAAAATTTTGCTCCCTGAGATTGATAGTTTAAATAAGAGGCAGGCTCATATATTTGAACGCTGTCATCAAGGAGTGACGCTGTCTGTAAAGGATTGGGAAGTGTGGTCGAGTAGTGAGTCACTGGGGGTGGCCCAAGCCAGGTACAGAGTTACTCTTGTTCCTGCCCGCCCCGCTGGCCTTCAGACGAGGCACTGTGCCTGCCTACTTGCCGCCATCCTCCCCATCTCTGAACCTGCAAACAAGCACCAATTAAATGCTTTCTTTCCTAGGAGTTACCTTGGTCATGGTGTCTCCTCACAGCACCGGTGACCTTGACAGGCTGTGGCCTCCGCAGTTTCTGTGTCTGCACTTGTTATGTAAGATGAACCCCTGCTTAGGTCAGTAAACATTTTTGTGAACAGTAAATGAGCACCAGATGATGAACCTAGCATGTTCGCTAGGCTTTTTAAAACTGTTTCTCGTGTGTTCAAAAATGCTTTTTTCTGCATTGATGGTTTCAGATTCAGCACATGTCCAAATGATTGCTCTCTCTCTCTCTCTCTCTCTCTCTCTCTCTCTCTCTCTCTCTCTCTCACACACACACACACACACACACACACACACGAAGTTCGCCTTTTTCCTCTTACTGAGAAAGTTTGTGGTAAAGTCACTCTACACATGGATTATAAAGTATTTCGTCTTAGTTTTCCATCACTGTGATAAAGGCCACAGTCACAACAACTCTGGAAGGAGAGGCTTTGTCTGTCTAACTCTCAGGTCACTCTCCATCACTGAGGGAGTCAGGGCAGGAACTCAAGCAGAGGCCATGGAGAAGCGCTTGTTACTGGCTCGTGCGCCAGGGCTTGCTCAGCCTGCTTTCTTATACAATTAAGGACCACCTGCCCAGGGTGCCAGGAGCCAGTGTGCGGAACTTTCCACATCGGCCATGAACCAGGACCACAGGACGGTCTTGTAGAGGCATTTTCTCTATCAAGATTCCCTCTTGCCAGAGACGTCTAGGCTTGTGTTTAGGTTTATAAAAACCAACAGCACATTCATATTTTCTAGTCATAATAAATCTTTCGACAGTATTAGGAGCACAAAGGTTTGGACACTTCCTTTTGGTTTTGTTTTATTCTCATTCTATTGAAATATGGTTAAGAAACTAAAACTCAGGCTGGAGAGATGGCTCAGTGGTTAAGAGCATTGCCTGCTCTTCCAAAGGTCCTGAGTTCAATTCCCAGCAACCACATGGTGGCTCACAGCCATCTGTAATGGGGACTGGTGCCCTCTTCTGATGTGCAGGCATACACACAGACAGAATATTGTATACATAATAAATAAATAAATAAATAAATAAGAAATTAAAACTCAAAATACCAGGGAAGAAGAGCGTCTACTGAGGGGTGAGCGCAACAACCCTGAGCCACCCAGGCCCCTGTGACACAATACCTACCACAATCAATTTATCAGGGGATGTTTGCTTTAATCCATGGTGTCAGTTCACGGCCACCTGACACCATGGCCTTTGGGCTTGTGAGGCAGAACACAGAGGGAGCCTGTATGGAAGGCGGCTCACGGAGTCTAGAAAGCACCAAGAGGAGAAATCACTGGGCCCCAATACCTCCTTCAAAGGTACACCCCAATTTATCTCACTTCGTTCCACCCAGCCACACCTCCCCAAGGTCCTCGCCTTTCCTAATACAGCCATAGGCTGATAATCAAACCTTCAGCACTCCAGGTCCAAACCCACTGGAGAACAAGCTCAGCAGCCTGTAGCTCAGCTGCTAGGGTGCTCGCCTGGTGCGCATAAGGAGCTGGGCCAGGTCCCCAGCACTGCACACAGCAGACCCGGGGGCATCTATCTGCAACCCCAGCACTTGGGAGGTGGAAGCAGAAATCATAACTTCAAGGGCCTTTTCTGTGACATGTGGAGTTCAAGGCCAGCCTGAACCATGTGAGATCCTAATATAAAATAAAATATAAGAAGTTCTTACAGTCTGGCAGCTTGAAAGTCCAAGATACACATCTGACAAGAGCCTTCTTGCTGCCTCATGACCCTGAAGCAGGTATAATAGCCTGGGTGAGAGGACATTTCCCAAAGATCCCAGGCAGGCCCCAGCTTCTGTGTGTCCAACCACCCAGCACTCTCCCCAGCGTTGCCTCTCTCTATGGGGACTCAGCAAATCACACACTGGGAATACTTTTATGAGCATCTGAACTGAAAATGTACAGACTTTTTCTTATTCTATAGGCAACAGTTTAGCAGCCGTGTGCACAACACTGGCAGCGTGATGGGTGGTGTACATAGTCAAGGCATCTCTTCTGCATGCATGCATGCACACAACCTGCATCCCTCCATCCGCCATCCATTTCCTGAGTTTCCCCTTCCTGGTCCGCTGAGATCTGTGCATCTGTGTTGTAGGGGGCAGGCTGTAGCAGACACCTCACAGGCATCGAGGGTCCGCTGTGGGTCCGTGTTGTAGGGGGCAGGCCGTGGCAGACGCCTCACATGCATGGAAGTGTTTTTACTCTCACAAGCCCCCCCATCTGGAGGGAGGGAGGCCTAGAGGGTAAATGATGAATTTCCTCTGGATTTGGCTAGGTTAAATTCTGACAGCATTTAGGCATGGCTCCGCTTCAGACAGGAGCCATCCCGTGTGTCCTAATGTGCCTCAGTTCAACACGCAGCTCACTGTGGCCCACTGTGGGGCCAGTCAGGGTTGTCTGTAAAGTCCCATCCCCTGCCAAAGCCTGTTCCACTAGGAGATATGCATGATGGGACCAGTGGATCCACGCTGACCTCCAAGAGTTGCATCTGCTTTGCCATCTTTTATTTCCCAGGCCCACTTCTCCAGATTGAGGCTGTTTTGTCAGACAAGAGCATGAAGTGAAATAGAGGTCCTAAGTCACCCACAAAGAGGCAAGAGAAACTCTGGCTACCTAAGAGCCAGATGCAGGAGATGTCAGCTACTGCAGCACAGCACAGCCTGTCCTGACTGATATAGATTCCAGCAGAGCTAGAAATAGGGAAAAGGCAGAAAATGGATGGGTGGGTGGATGCAGAGATGGATGGGCCCAGGCGTAGGCAGATGCAGGAACAGGCTTGCAGATATTTTTCCCTGAGCTGGAAACAGCTGAAGCCATGTCTGAACACACTAGAAGGAACCAGGCTGGGGAAAAGCTGGGCTCTGACCTTTATTTCCTATTGTTACAGTTCACCTAGGCAACGGAGAGGAGTCCAGTAAGGAGACAGAGACGTCAGATGCAGGGATGCTTGGGAGAGAGATGAGCAGGGCAGAGGTGGGGAGCACAGCAGAAGAGGGACACAGAGTCAAAGCCAAGGCAGAGGAACTAACAACAAGCAGGAGGTGGGAAGAGATGGGGGAACTCAAGAGGCCTGGGCGGAGAGGGGCAGCGAGTTTGGGGAGGAGGAAGACTAAGGCTAGAGAACCTGCCAAGGGCTGGGGCAGGAAGGCCTGCAGGCCTAGTTGTAGCCCCTCGAGTCCTTGCTGGTAGAGGAGCTGGGCCTGGATCCGGGGCCGCTGCTGGAGCCGTGGCCTCTACTCAACTCCGATCCCATGCTTTGGCTCTGCACGCCGCCTCCTGTGCTCTCCTGACCACGGCTGGTCTCCATGTAGCCAGTGGAGCCCAGGTAGCTGCTGGAGCTGGTGTGTTTGAAGCCCCCACGGCCTGCCACAGAGCCCCGACTGGACACCAGTGCCGCGCTGGCACTGACAGAAGCCAAGGTCATGGGACCTGCGGCTGAGCCAGAGTCACCAAAGGTGACGTGGCTTATGGAGCCGGCGCCACGGCCTCGGCTTGTCTTGTGGCTCAGAATGGACTCAGGGACTACGCTGGTCCTCTTGGGGGTCCCCAGGGTGGGGACGGACAGGGAGATCTGAGTACTGGAGAAGGCCAAGCTCGGGCTGCTTTCCAGCTTCCTGGCGGCCTCCTCCTGCTGCTGCTGCTGGAGGTCCTGGAGCTCCACCTTGGGGGGAGGGGGGCAGTGTTAGAGTCCCACAGGCAGCGTTAGAGTCCCCACAGGCAGCAGAGTCCTTGTCCCAGCCCTGGGGCCACACTCTCACCGACTTCACTACTTGACTCAGCAGCTCCTCCTTGCTCATAGGATAATCCTCTTTGACCACAAAACCTGAGGAGTCCTCCCTCGGGTGGGAGAAACAAAGTCCAGTGTCACAGCTCTGCCTTATACACAGATCCCGGTTGTCCTGTGCCTCTCCCCTCCCCTTGGAGCCCCAGCACCCCATCTCCCCACTCTCCCACCCCCTCCAAGCTCCCACCTCACCCTCTGTGCCCCAGAAGGCCATACCCACAAGCCATACCCAAACCCTCCATCCTGACCCTTTTGTCTGCCCCTGGAATCCGCCCTCCCTGCTCTGTCCAAGCCTCACAGGGTGTCCAGAGGCTGGAGTGGGGTGGTCTTCTTTGGAGGGTCCTCTTGGCTCTGGCCCAGTGCCAGAAGGGCAGCTTCAGCCAAAGGGATATGGTTCTGAGAGTGTGGGAGCCTGGAGTTAGTGCAGGCCTATCCAAGCGTGGCCCCATAGCCCAGTCCCCGTCACGTACCTGGACCTCAAGGAAAGCCTGCACTGTGAGGAGCTGCACCAGACGCTTCTCGATGGTGCTCAAGAAGAGGTGCATGTCCCTATCCCGCAAGTGGGTCTTGACCCCAAGGAGATCCTTGATGACACTGCTATCACACTGGGCCTTTTCGAAGAGAAGCTGAATATCTGGGGTCAGATAGGACATTCCGTCAGGTCACAGCCTCTCTGGAAAGGCAAGACCAGACAGCCAGGCACAACGGCTACCAGCCTCAGAGCTCAAGGAGGCAAAGAGGGCCTGACGAGATGTCCTTTATGGCACACCTTGGCTGGAAATAAACCTACTTTCCACCAACCCAATAATGCCAGGGCTCCCAGAAGACACCCCCACTATGGCCCCTCACAGCAGGCCCTTTGGTTAATAGCTGAACCCGCCTCCCAACTCGGGTGAGCCGGGAACCTGCCGCTCCTGCTGCCCCCTAGAGGCCTCATGCCATCTCTGGACACGCTTTGAACAAACATCTTCATTTCCTAAACTCGGCGGCTCTGCTAGTAATAGCAAACCACCTAACTGGCCCTGTGCAGAGAGAGGGGCCATTCTGCACAGCCAGATGACCATGGGTGAACTGTGTGGCTCCAGATTCTCTGTTGGGAGTATAAACCTTCCCAGTGCCTCAGAACAGGATTTATTAGGATGAGACAAGGTTACTTGGAGCACAGTAGCTCCTGATACAAGAGGACAAGTGACGTTATAAAACAGAGGGGGAAACACGTGTGTCCTGTGCACACACATGTAAACCTACACATAAAAAATAGTAAAACAGCCAGACATGGTGGAACACACCTTTAATCCCAGCACTCAGGAGACAGAAACAGGCGGATCTCTGTGAGTTCAAGGCCATCCGACTCTATACAGTGAGTTTCAGGACAGTCAATGCTGATACACAGAGAAACCTTGTCTTGAGCCTCCCCTCTCCCTTCCTACTAAAAAGAAAAAAAGAAAAGAAAAACAGAGGGGATGTATGGCGTAGGTGCATGATGGGTTAAATGTTGCAAGACACGGAAATGAAGCCAGCCAGCGTCAAAGAGGCATGCATACAGGGACAGAGCCTTCCGCACAGCCCTCACTCGGAGGGACAGTCCTGCTGGCCTCCAGACCAGGAGATAAGAATGGCCTGCGCTGAAGCTATGCAGTCCTGCACACGAGATAATGTTCATGCCAGGAGATGGAATATTCAAAATGCAAAGATGAAGACAGCACTAAGCATCCTACGATGCATCACCACACTACCATGTTGTGATGCTGTTGGCACACCTCAAGGTATTGACAAATGAGAAATCAATAAAAATAGCACAGGAATTAATGAAAAAAATGAAAAGCCAACAGTTAAATGCGGAAATCTCCAGTGCGACTCCGTGCAGACTTAACATGGTTATAGGCATGCGTGTGCACAGAGAGAAGGTCCACGTGCTGAGCTCCGCCAGGGGCCACAGTCGCCCTGCCAACCCCACCATGTCTGCCTCCAGAGATTCAGGAAGAGGAAGGTGATGCCTGCGTCAACACCAGGCGGCGTTGGGACCCAATGCAATGCGGTCTCCATTTCAGTCTCTGAAAGCTCGCTCAGCTGTCCTGGAAATGAGGAGGGGACAGGACCAGAGAACAGCACCAGGTCCTGTAGGGAGGAGCAAGGAGAAATCCTCCCAGGCACCACAGGGCCCCACACATGTAACTTCCTCTGTGACAGGCCCAGGCTCTGATATGGAAGCCAAGCCACTAATTACAAAACAGAGCTGATTATATCTCATCAGGTGTAAGATAAATTTCACACAAGAAAGTGGGGAAGTACCCAACCATACAAAAAGTATTTCCAAAAGCCTGGTGTGCAGAACCAATGAACAACCCCATACCTCTGAACAAGAGAAACCACAGTCTAATTCATGGTGGGGCTGCAGAGGTGGCACAGCAGCTAAGAGCACTTGTTGCTCTTGCAGAGGACCCGGATTCAATTTCCAGCACCTACATGGTGGTTTGCACCATCTGTAAGACCAGTTCCAGGAGATCCAATGCCCTCTTCTGATGTATGTAGCACCAAGCATGCATGTATGTATATACATACATAATACATGTAGGCAAAACATTGTCACATAAAATATATAAATCCAATTTTTAAAATGTTTAGCTATTTAAAATAGATAAATAAAATGAGTACTGGCAATGTGGACCAGCGGGGGAAGGCTCTCACTGTCAAGTAGGACAACTCGAGTTAATCCCAAGCCCCTATATGGTAGGAGAGAACTGACTGCTGCAGGTTGTCCTCTGACCTGCTGCAGATACTACAGAGTGTGCTGGTGGTGCTGGTGGTGCTGGGCGGGGCAGCTGGAACACGTGTGCGCATGGAGGCACAAACGGAGAGATTGCCGTGGTGCCCCATGGCTCTTTTCTTCCTTCCTTCCTTCCTTCCTTCCTTCCTTCCTTCCTTCCTTCCTTCCTTCCTTCCTTTCTTTGGTTTTTCGAGACAGGGTTTCTCTGTGTAACAACCCTATCTCTCTTGGAATTTGCTCACAGAGATCCACATGCCTCCAGACTGCTGGGATTATAGGCATGCGTTAATCCCAGCACTTGGGAGACAGAAGTAGATGGATCTTTGTGAATCTGAATGCATCCTGGTCTATATGTGACTTCTAAAACATACCGAGCTACATATAGAGAGACCCTACCTCAAAAAAAAAAAAAAAAGAAAGAAAGAAAGAAAAAGAAAGGGAGGGAGGGAGGGAGGGAAGGAAGGAAGACGAGAAATTGCTCTGGAGAACTGTTTGCATTTTCCAGTAAATATAAAAGTGCCCTGGCCTATGATCCAACAATCACATACCTGGCATTCATGAACGGACAGAGGAAAAAATGGATGGATGGACAGACGCATCCCAGATGGGCTGCCGGAAAATGTGGGACGGACAGAGAAGCAAATGCAGAACTGGCCATAAGTTGCCTTTTACTGGCCGCTGCCCACGCGGTACTGCCTCCTTCCTAACCAAGAAGCTGGAGCCTTGGACACTTACCAGCCTTGAGTTTTTCCAGCTGAGCTCGGAGAGCCTGAAGGCGTGCCTCCAGCTGCTGGGACTCAGAGCACACGGTGTCCACTTCCTGCTGTAACGTTCGGCACTGTTGCTCCTGCTGCAGGTGCTGGGTGTCCTGACTGGCATGCTCACTCACTAAAGCCTCCTGCATCTGCAGGACAGGGGCAGGATCTGGGTCTGCTCCAGGCCTAAGGAGGTGGGAGGAGGTATGGGAGGTAGGGAGGGTGTGAGGAGGATGGGCCTGGCTCACCTCTTTAATCTCTTCCTGAAGGTGGTGTAGCTCGGAGTTCTGCTCGTTGATGAAGTTAAACTCAGCAAAGTTGCGTTCCTCCACTGGGAGAGAGCAGGGGTCCCGGGACAGGGAGTTAGAAACAGACCGATCAATTGCTAAGGGCTAAAAGACGACAGAACCAAAGAAGAAAAACAGAGACAGAGCAAACAGGAACAAAGCAGACACAGGCTGTAAAAACTCCATCATACAGCCTACAGAATGGGAAAAGATCTTCACTAACCCCACATCAGAGAGAGGGCTGATCTCCAAAATATACAAAGAACTCAAGAAATTGGACACCAAAAGAACACATAATCCAATAAAAAAAAATGGATTACAGACCTAAACAGAGAACTCTCAACAGAGGAATCTAAAATGGCTGAAAGACACTTAAGGAAATGCTCAACATCCTTAGTCATCAGAGAAATGCAAATCAAAACAACTCTGAGATTCCATCTTACACCTGTAAGAATGGCCAAGATCAAAAACACTGATGACAACTCACGCTGGAGAGGTTGTGGGGTAAAGGGAATGCAAGCTGGTACAGTCCCTTTGAATGTCAGTGTGGCGATTTCTCAGAAAATTAGGAAACAACCTTCCTCAAGACCCAGTAATACCATTTTTGTATATATATCCAAAGGATGCTCAATCGTGCTACAAGGACATGTGCTCAACCATGTTCATAGAAGCTTTGTTTGTCATAGCCAGAACCTGGAAACAACCTAAATGCCCCTCGACCAAAGAATGGATAAGGAAAATGTGGTACATTTACACAATGGAGTACTACACAGCAGACAAAAAAATAATGACAGCTTGAATTATGCTGGAAAATGCATGGAGCTAGAAAACATTATGTTGAGTGAGGTAACCAAGACAATTATCACATGTACTCAATCATAGGTGGTTTTTAAACATAAAGCAAAGAAAGCCTGCCTACAAACCACAATCCCAGAGAACTTCGACAACAATGAGGACACTAAGAGAGACTTACATAGATCTAATCTACATGGGAAGTAGAAAGTATAAAAAGACAAGATCTCCTGAGTAAATTGGGATCTTGGGGACCTTGGGGGAGGATTGAAGGGGGCAGGGGAGAGGCAGGGAGGGGAGCAGAGAAAAATATAGAGCTCAATAAATATCAATAAAAAAAATACACCTGAAAAAAAACCTGTCATAGCAAGAGACGGGACAGCCACAGAGAGGCTCAGAGACAGGAGATCGGAAAGACCCAGGAAACAGTCCACGCAGGGGGAAGGAAACAGCGCTGATGGACAGATGTGGAGGAGGAAACCCAAGAGAGGAGGAAACACATGGAAAGAAGGAATCAGAGGTACCGACCCAAGGGAGGGATCCCCGAGGGAGAAAGGTTAGGGGGGACTCAAAGCAACAGAAGTCCCTAGGGCAAGGCAAGGCGCATGACAAATACAGGCAGGCTGGGCAACCCCACCTCCTCGTCCACCCTGTGCCCACTCACGCTCCAGGTATTTCTCCACCAACAGGTCAGGGTCGCTCTCGCCGGTCAGCTGGGCCAGTTTGTTCAGAGCGTCCTCGTAGCGCAATACTAGCTTCTCTTGGGAGGTCTTTCGGAGTCCTTCTGCCACCTCCCAGGCTGTGGGGAAAAAGCGATGTTGAGGGTTCCAGGGTCCCAACAACCCCGCCCTCCCCAACAGGCTCTACCCACTCACTGGCTCCACTATCCTTGCCCACCAGGTCGTGTTCCTCTTTCCTTTGCCCCACCTTCTCCCAGTGAGCATCACCCTCTCTGAGGGCCTGGGGTTATGAGCTGTAGAGGCCCTGGGTTAGCACTGGCCTCACCTCGCTGCTCTTGCTTCTGTATGACGTCAGGATCCGGCTGTCTGTCGTGGTTCTTGAGCTTGAGGAATCGGTGCAGCTGCTCCAGATGTGAGATCTGTCGCTGCAAGATCTGTGCTTCTGTCTCACTCTGAGCCACCTCCTTCTCTGCGCGCTCCCGCAGCAGGCCCATCTTGGTCTTGGCCTCCTCCCTGGGGGAGAAGGGCGTGTCAATAAAAACAGAAGATGGGGTTCCCTGGGGGAGGAGGGCATGTCAATAAAAACAGAAGATGGGGTTCCCTGGGGGAGGAGGGCATGTCAATAAAAACAGAAGATGGGGTTCCCTGGGGGAGGAGGGCATGTCAATAAAAACAGAAGATGGGGTCAGCCTACGGGCCTGGGGGAGAACAGTGCCGCTGGCTTCACGAAGATGCTCACAAAAGGCAGAGAATGTTCTAGGCTGGAAGGGCTAGGTCAGGATGGGGCCAGAAATTACAAGCCTGGTAGACACACAGGGGACACAGAGGCCAGGAATCGTGTGCCCAGTTACTCAGAAGAGCAAAGGAAGTGACCAGGCCTTGCCAGAGATTATTCCCAGGTGGAGGTGCAGAAAGGGCAGCCTGGGTAACACTGTAGTGTGAATGCCCTATAGCTAGAAACTGGCTGCACTCCAGGCTGGGCACACTCGTGTGAATGCCCTATAGCTAGAAACTGGCTGCACTCCAGGCTGGGCACACTCGTGTGAATGCCCTATAGCTAGAAACTGGCTATACTCCAGGCTGGGCACACTCGTGTGAATGCCCTATAGCTAGAAACTGGCTATACTCCAGGCTGGGCACACTACATCACAGCCCATCAAGACATGGGGGGGGGGGCTCCTGTTGACCCCCTGTCCTGCTTTGCTGTGAATATGGGCCCAAAGCTTTGATGTCATCAATTTCAAAGGGTCACATCTCCACCAGCCTTGTGGGGGGCCTCCTCCCAAGCCACCCCTGAAGGTTAGTTTGGGCCATTCACCTACAAACATAGCCTCTCCTGACAATAGCAAGCCCCTGACCCAAAGACCACTCGCCAGAACAGAAACCAGCCTGTTCTGTGCCCCAGCTGCCTATCCACTGCAGGAAGCTGAATGGGCGGCCGCCATAGGCCATCAGGCAGACAACTGGCGTAGCCAATCAGATTCCCTCCCTCAGAGTTAGAACTGAGAGAGTAAGGTGAGAACAAGACCAAGGACAGGAGGACACCTACACAGAAGGGCAGAGGTCACAAGCCAGCCAAGGTGCGGAGAAGGCCAACTGCTTCTACAGCTACTGACTAACTGCTCTCCACAGCCAGAGGCCTCCAGGGCTCCCAGGCCCTGGTAACCAGCCCTAAGTATGCCTGAAGCTGTCACAGACAAAACTGCCCATTTACATGCACCCAAGGAACAGGGTCTGGCAGGAGACGTGGGTATCTTTTGGGTTTTGCCCATCGCTGTGAATCTCCAACCTTCCGGCCCTCACCCCTACTGTCTGCTACCCAAGTGCCCTGGGGACTTACCTGGCTGTGTAAGCAGAGGTAGAGGAGGTGCTGAGAGCTCCGACCGTCTCCCGAAGCAAGTGGATCTCCTGCAGGGACACAGTGAGCTGACTTCCTCCAGCCTTCCCACCAACAAGGGCAGGCCTAGGCTACCCCTGCAGAGCAGCTGTGCAGGAAAGGGCTTTTTGTATTATGTTTGCGGAGAGGGCGGGATTTTGCTTTTGTTTTTTGAGATGGAGTCTCGCCTGTCCTTAACCTACATAGACCAGAATTACCTTGAATCAGAAAAGGGGTTTTAATGAGGTCCCTAATGAGAGGAAAGTCAGGAGGACACGTGGCACAGGTAACTGGAGCTCACTTGGGGACCACTCACCCAGAAGGACCAGCCCGACTTGACCACCACTTGGAAACCTGCTTGGATGTCATGACTACAGTGGGGTTCAATGTGCCGTGCCACCAAGGGTCTTGGGATGGGAGGCTGAGTGCCAATAGTGAAGCAGTTGGACTTTTTAAAGGTAGGGCCTACTGTGAGCTTGCTAAAGACACTGACCTCAGAAGAGACCAAGGTTGTTCCTCCCGGTCCAACCCTCTGCTTCTCCCTCAATTGGCATCTCCCTCGTGCCTATGTTCTGCCCGTCATACTATCTGTCATGATGTGGAGACCCAGGTCCTAGGCAACGTAGTCCTGCGCAGTTTGGTTTCTTCACCTCCAGTACTGTGAGCTAAAGGAGCCTCTTTGCTCTCCAACGTTCCCGGTCTCAGATACTTTGACTAACTGACAGACCAACATACAATGTGACCTTACAGCTCTGTTTTCTAGCTTCAGAAGTAGCCATGTGTCTTCGGGAGAAAGGAAGGAACAGCAGAGACATCACACATCCATCTACAGACACAGAGAAGCAAACACACACACAAACACACCTTGTTGAAAAGAACCCAGCAGTGGATAGCCAGAAACTGAGGACACTTGTAATACAGAGCCACCAGATCTGAGGGAGACGAGGAGGAGCTGTGCCGATGTCTCTTGGGATGGTTTTCGGAGGTTTAGCTTGGTTTTATGGGGCTGGGGGTCTTGGCAGGAGCTTGGGCAGGAGCTACAGGGCCACACCCCAGTTCTTTTCATTTTGAGACAGGGTACTGATCTCTAGCCCAGGCTGGCCTACAGCTGCCTTGCAGTCTCTGCTCCGGAGGGACGCACAGATAGATACATGAGAGTGTGCCAGCCCTTCTGGAACAGTTTTTGTTTGGCTTGTTAGTGTTTTACAGATTTATAAGATAAATTAAGTCAACAGAGACTTGAGAGAAAACTAAAAGGGAACAAGGCAGGGCTGCACCTCAGCGTTAAAGTTCAACCAAAACCGCACCATAAAATAACTGATCACCATCAGGTGGTGGTGGCGCACACCTTTAATCCCAGCACTCGGGAGGCAGAGGCAGGTGGATCTCTGTGAGTTCAAATCCAGCCTGGTCTACAAGAGCTAGTTCCAGGACAGGGTCCAAAAGCTACAGAGAGAATCTCAAAAAAAAAAAAAAAAAAAAAAAAAAAAAAAAAAAAACTGATCACCAATAAAGTAAATGAAGCTGATTGTGCCCAGATGAAAAGCAGAAGCATGGGAAAGACAGGGAAACAAGGAGTGGTCGGGGAGGTCCCTAACACACACCCAAGCCCTCCTAGGGGAAAGGAGAGACACAGCAAGGGCGGCCACCCAACAGTGTGCTGCTGACAGTCGGTGTGTCCAGAGGACGAAAGCTGTGTGGAGGAGTGGAGGAGGGTGCAACACGGTCACAGTGGGGCCACTTGTGCCTAAACCTTAACTTTCCAATGCCTACTCACCACCAGGAAAAATATAGGACTTCGGAGAGAAGGACCGAAAGGTTGAAAGTTCAATTCCCAGCACCCCCACTGGGCAGTTCACTACCTCCTTGCACATATGTACAAACTCACAAACACACATGCACACAATTAAATATGAAAAACAATATATCTTTTAAGAGAAAGAAAATGGGGGCTGGAGAGATGGCTCAGAGGTTAAGAGCACTGGCTGCTCTTCCAGAGGTCCTGAGTTCAATTCCCAGCAACCACATGGCAGCTCATAACCATCTATGAGACCTGGTGCCCTCTTCTGGCGGCCAGGCAAACATGCAGACAGAACACTGTATACATAATAAATAAATAATTTTAAAAGATAGAAAGAAAACGGGAACTTGTTGGAGAACTAGCAAAGTGTGGGACAAGGGCAGGAAAGGTAACGAGACCATGGTACTTCCTCTGCTGGGAAGCAGAGACACCCACAAAAGGAATAAAGAGGGGAGGACAGGACAGGAGAGGAGAGGAGAGGGGGCGGAGACAGGGCAGGGAGGGGACGGGAAGATGTCAGAGTGACTGTGGACTTTCATCTTGAAGTCACAATGCTGAACCTAGTAGCAATGTGACACCAGGCAGGGCAGTGGGAATTTCAGGCAAGGACGTTAGCGGCCACTGAGACCATATAGTGGGAGCTCCAGTAGACGTTTCTCATCAGAGGAGACTCCATTCCAGAGCATCTCCTTCTTGGCTAGGAAGGACTTGAACAACTTCATCTTAATGTGGCATCCTTCAACAGAGTACTATGCGAAGCTGCTGGTACCCACAGGGACCTCCACAAAACACAGCTGGACCAGACACTTCCAAAATACCAGTTATGAAGCCAGAGGGCTGGGGATGGGGTGGGGTGGGAAAGAAAGGAGAGAGAAACTGACCAAGGTTGAGGCAGAGACAGAGACAAAGAGAGAGGCAAGGGACAAAGAGAGACAAATTACCAATTTCAGCCAAGTATGGTAGCTCACTTCTGTAATCCCAGAAGGCTGAGGCAGGAGGATTTCCAGGAGTTCAAGTCTAGCTTGGGCTATAAAGTAAGACTCCCAAGGAACCTATATGTATGTACATATATGAACACATACATATGCCCTGGTGAAGGACATATAGAGGCTCTGTGTACAATTTCCATTTCTATTATATAAATTTGAAATTGTTTTGATATAAAAATTTTATAAAAGGGGGTGGAGGGAGGAAAGAAGGAAGAAAAGGAAGGAAGGAAGGAAGGAAGGAAGGAAGGAAGGAAGGAAGGAAGGAAGGAAGGAAGGAAGTAGGGCAGGTTGGTTCTTCAAAGGGCTTCCTCTCTTCCCCCTGTCCTGAGCCTGCACGGGACTGAGTCGAGGTGAGCTGTGCTCTTCCTCTCTCCCCTGCACTGAGGTGAACCTGGGCCCTAGGAGCTCTGCCTGGGACATCAGGCTGGAGAGGGGTGACAGGGCCAGGGCTCCTTTCCCCCACCTTCTTCAGCTTGCGGTCCATGTTCAGGTACCGACCCCTCTCGATGCGCAGCAAGTCCAGCTCCTCCCGCAGGGCCGCATTCCTCACCAGCTGGATGTCAAAGTGACAGGTGACCTGGGGAGGGTGTTCAAGCATTTATGAGGTAGGTCCAGGACCTGCCAGAGGTGGGGACCACCCTGTTTCCTCCATGGGAACCTGAAACCTACCCACCCCAGGGCCCTTTGATCTCCTAATGGAACCCCTAAGCCCACAGAGTCTGTTCACAGATGTCAGAGCCTGAGGTCCCTCCTAGAGAGCCTGAGGCACACACCCTGTCCAGCTGGTCTTCTAGGATCTGGATCCTTCTCTGAATCTTCATCTTCTGATTCAAGATGACACCAGGAGTCGAGGCTTTCTTACTCTGGGTGAGGATGTGGTTCTCCCACTCCTGGATCTAGAGAGAAGCAGCGCTGTCACACATCTGGGAAAGAGCATCAGTCCCTGTTGTCCCTGCAGCCACTGGGCCCAAGTCTGCGCAACCATGGGGACTGTGGTCCAAGAGAGCCAGAGCCAGCTCTACCCCTCCTGGCGGCGTCTTTTTTTTGTTTAGTTCGTTCTGATTCTGGTTTTGTTGTTTGGTTTTTGTTGTTTTTTGTTTATTTTGGTTTTGGGTTTTCAAAACAGGATTTTTCCGTAGCTTTGGAGCCTGTCCTAGAACTAGCTCTGTAGGCCAGGCTAGCCTCAAACTGACAGATCCACCTACCTTTTTGTTGTTGTTGTTGATTCTGGTTTCTGAGACAGGATCTCACTGTATATCCCTGGTCGTCCTGTAACTCACTATGAAGGATGGCCTTGAACTCAGAGATTCACCTGCCTCTAGCTCTCCTGATGGAAGGATTACATCGCTGCTATCATGGTCCAGAAAGAGGAGGATGCTGGAAGACTAAGGCAGCAGGAGTCCACAGAGCTTCCATCCACACACTACGTGTGGATTACTCAGCAGAGTGCAGGCTGAATGGACCACTTAGCCCTGTCTTCCCAGCTACTGCTGTAGGCCAGATAGTGTTCCCAGAAACTCCTATCAAACATCCTGACCCCCAGGACCTCAGGATGGGACCTAGACACAAGTTACCAACAGAGTGGGACCAGGACAGCCAGAGCTACAAGGTGAGACCCTGAGGAGGCAGGGATGGCTCCCCCTGAGCACAACCCAGCCAATACCGTGATCTTAGACAGTGGTCTCCAGAGCTGAGAATCAATTTCCAGTGGAGCACCCCATGAGGAGACCTAGTTCCAGAAACCTCAGCAAGCACACACATGCACCAAGATGCCAACTCCAGCCTCTTCCATGTAACATGTGTGGCAGCACACAGTACACGGGCCTAACACACAGGCCTAGCACACCGGCCTAGCACACCGGCCTAGCACACTCGCCTAGTGGCTTGAGAACTTACCACAAGGTGGCAGTATTTGTCTCTCAGCAAGGTGACATTTTCCTGAACCAGTTTTCAGTGGTTGCTCTGATAAAAATCAAATCAAAACCCAAAAATGCTACCATTGGGGAAAACTGAGCAAAATGTACAGGGGGTCCCTTCCCCGTTCTAAAATGTACAGGGGGGTCCCTTCACCGTTCTAAAATATCGAGTGAATCCACAAGCACTCCAGTTAAATTTCCAGTCACAACACTGGGCTTGGTGGTGCACACCTTTAATTCCAGCACGGACTAGGCAGAGGCAGCTGGGTCTCTGTGAGAACAGCCAGGTCTACACAGTGAGACCAGGACAGCCAGAGCTACATAGTGAAACCCTGTCTCAAAAATCAAACAAACAAAAAAGCCAGGTAGTGATGCCCAAACCTTTAATCTCGGCACTTGGGAGTTCAAGGCCAGCCTGATCTACAGAGTGAGTTTCAGGACAGCCAGGGCTACACAGAGAAACCCTGTCGGGTGAAAATACTTTTTCAATAACATTTTTTGTTCATCTTCAATTCTGGGATTTAGTTCTATGCAATACAGGGCAGATGCCCTGAGAGCCTTCGGTAGGTTGACCAGCAGGCCAACTCAGAACTGAAAGGAGGAGCAGAGCCAAGAGCACACACCCAAATGGTGAGCTTCAAGAACAAGCTATGGAGCTGGAGAACTGGCTCAGCAGTTAAGAGCACAGTTGAGAGTCGTGCAGAGGACCAATGTTGAGTTCCCAGCACTTGGCATGATGCGCCACCACCTAGAACTCCAGCTCTAGGGGACTCCGACGCCCTCTGCTGGCCTGCACAGGTACCTCGATGCACACACACTTCACATAATAAAAAGAAATTTAAAAATAATTAAATAGGAACATTTTGAATCTATACGTATTATTTTTACAAATCGCTCCTGACTTCTTGTGACCCAAACAGTGGGCTGCTGGAACTGTGCTGGCTAAAGCACTGCTGTCAAACACGCAGCACTGGGGTGCTAAGACAAGTCACAACCCACAGGCTGGTCGGGACTCCCCGCAGGGCTGCACTGCTGCTGTGGGAACCCACCACTCTGTCTGCACGGCTGCATGAGTCAGTTTCCACTACTGCAACGACAGCAGTGAGAGAGAAGGCGTGGGGCTCGCAGATGGAGGAGTGTCAGGCCTCCACCAGCGCCCCCTTGCTTTGGATACCTGGAGAAGGCCCTAGGGAGGGATTGTTGAGAGCCAGCATCACAACAAACCCATCCACAAGGAGCCAGGGTGCGGAGACAGAAAGACAGGGTCCCACTACTCCCTTCAAAGCCATATCCCCAGTAACCTAAGGACTTCCCATGAAGCCCCATCTTTTTAACTTTTTGTTGACTCTTTGTGAATTTCATATCATGTACCCCAATCTCACTCATCTCCCTGTCCCTCTATATCTGCCTTTTGCCCTTGAACCCTCCCCCCTCAAAAGAAAACAGAAAATAAAAGTATTAAAAAATTAAAATGCAAGTCGGGAAGTGGTGGCACATGCCTTTAATCCCAGCACTTGGGAGGCAGAGGTAAGTGAGTCTTTGTGAGTTCAAGTCCAACCTGGTCTATAGAACGAGTTCCAAGACAGGCCCCCAAAGCTACAGAGAAACCCGATCTCAAAAGAAAAAAAATTTAAATTAAAATGCAAATTAAAAAATCTCACAGTGGAAGCTGCAGTGTGCCACGGTGTATCAGCCAGTCTACCCTTTTGCCCAAACAGTTTTACTTGCAAATGCTCATTGCAATGAGTCATTGGTCTGGTTCCAGGCCCCTAGCTTTCGTTACATTACTGGAATCACATGGGGATTCCTCTCATATAGCCTGTTGTTGTCCTGTGTCAAGGATATCCTGCAGCTTTGGGTCCTCAGGGCCAGCACCTTCACACACTCCAGCAGATCTTAGTTGGGTAGACAGATGTTGGGGTGGGCCAACTCAAAGCCCTGGGTCTGGGCCTGTATGGTAGCTGAGTTGGTCAGCCCTCCCACACGGACCCTGGGACGTGCAGGGGGCCAGTATAGTGGCGTATTATTTGTTTAAATAAATTAAACTTGCCTGAAGATCAGAGGGCAAAACAGCCACACTAGTCAGCCAGATGGGCCAGATGGGGAATGGTGGCACACATCTTTAATTCCAGGACTCAGGAGACAGAGGCAGACAGATCTCTGTGAGTTCAGAGCCACCCAGAGCTCACACAAAGATGATCCCAGCAGTTGGGATCATATACCCTAAATTTTTAAAAAATATTTACTTTTATTTCACTTGCATTAGTTTTTTGCCTCCGTATATGTCTGTGTGAGGGTGTCAGATATTGGCATTAGAGACAGTTGTTAGCTGCCATGTGGGTGCTGAAAATTGAACCCAAATCCTCTGGAAGAGCAGAAGTGTTCTTAACCATTGAGTCATCTCTCCACCCCCTGGGATCACAGGCCTTTAAACCCAGCACTAGGGAGGTGGAGACAGGAGTGACATGGCCGGGAAGAGAGAGGAACATAAAGGGGAAGAGACAGGAACTCGGTGGAGTGTGGAGTCTGAGGATTCATGGAGACCAGATTTCACCCCTTCAGTCTGAAGATTTGATAGTGGTAAAAAGTCTCTCTAGTGGTTGGCTGCTTTGCTTTTTCTGACCTTTAGTTTGAACCCCAATATCTGTCTCTGGGTTTTTATTATTGGCACCCAATGTTTAGGGTACAAATTCACAAAAAAAAAAAAAAAAAAAAAAAAATTTGCCTGCGACTTTATAGTCATTGGCACAGGCTGGGTTACATACGGCCAGAGTAACTACCCTACCAGCTCGGTTTTTCCTTTTTCTCCCTGAACCTCCATCTCAGCCTGCTGTCAAATGAAGCAGCTGCCTTGAAACCCAGCCAGGCCTTTACTGTTCTGCACAGCAGCAGTCAGCCTCACATCTTCACCAGCATCCACAGCCGAGGTGGTAGACAACTGGGAATTCTTAGTGAGGAATTAGTTGAAAAATGGAAAGAACTCAACATAAAGCCAGCCACACTGAACCTTATAGAAGAGAAAGTGGGAAGTATACTTGAACGCATTGGCAAGGGAACCACTTCCTAAATATAACCCCAGCACACAGACACTGAGAGATACAATTAATAAATGAGACCTCCTGAAACTGAAAAGCTTCTGTAAAGCAAAGGACATGGTCAACAAGACAAAATGACAGCCTATAGAATGGGAAAAGATCTTCACTAACCCCACATCAGACAGAGGACTGATCTCCAAAATATACAAAGAACTCAAGAAATTGGACACCAAAAGAACACATAATCCAATTTCAAAAAAAAAAAAAAATGGAGTACAGACCTAAACAGAGAACTCTCAACAGAGGAATCTAAAATGACTGAAAGACACTTAAGGGAATGTTCAACATCCTTAGTCATCAGAGAAATGCAAATCAAAACAACTTTGAGATTCCATCTTATACCTGTAAGAATGGCCAAGATCAAAAACACTGATGACAACTCACGCTGGAGAGGTTGCGGGGAAAAGGGAACACTTCTGCATTGCTGGTGGGAATGCAAGCTGGTACAACCCCTTTGGATGTCAGTGTGGTGATTTCTCAGAAAATTAGGAAACAACCTTCCTCAAGACCCAGTAGTACCACTTTTGGGTATATATCCAAAGATTGCTCAATCGTGCCACAAGGACATGTGCTCAACCATGTTCATAGCAGCACTGTTTGTCATAGCCAGAACCTGGAAACAACCTAAATGCTAAATGCCCCTCGACCGAAGAATGGATAAGAAAATGTGGTACATTTACAGCAGAAAAAAAAATAATGACATCTTAAATTTTGCAGGAAAATGCATGGAGCTAGAAAATATTATGTTGAGTGAGGTAACCCAGACACAGAAAGACAATTATCACATGTACTCACTCATAGGTGGTTTTTAAACATACAGCAAAGAAAGCCAGCCTACAAACCACAATCCCAGAGAACTTAGACAACAATGAGGACACTAAGAGAGGCTTACATAGATCTAATCTATATGGGAAATAGAAAGTAGAAAAAGACAAGATCTCCTGAGTAAATTGGGAGCATGGGGATCTTGAGGGAAGATTGAAGAGGGGAGGGGAGAGGGAGGGAGGGGAGCAGAGAAAAATGTAGAGCTCAATAAATATCAAGAAAAAGAAAAAACAACTAAAAAACCTGGAAACACCATTACATTGGAGGGATTTGTGTCTCTGTATGATAATACGCTGGACAGTTTGAAAATGGATCAATTAGATGAGAAGATAGGTAATTTAGATCGGATTTACATATTTTCAGCTGTAAACACTATCAGCATGATCATCTTTGTTTTATCACTAAAAAAGTTGGTTAATCTGAGTGCTAAGATACAGGCCTTAGAAAAACCTAATAAAACAGACCACAGAGATAATCAAATCCAGACAGAGGAATTTAATGCAGCACCAATTTCAGTGTTGCATTTTAAGATTTTAAAGGAACAGCATAAGGTTTCAAACAGCCAACCTTATTATATCTAGCAACCTTACAGGAACTGCCAAATGGCAGAGGGTCTGTTACAGCTAACTGGACTCCTGTGACAATGTCAGATTTAAGGAGATTCAAGGAAGCAATGGTCTCCTATGGCATGCATTCACTTTGTGAAGCAATTGTTAAACTCGTGGTCAGTTCCAAATAAAATTATCCCTAATGACTGGATAGAGTTGGTTAAAGCTGTTTCATAGCAACAATTACCATGGAGTACCTAGGTCAGAGAAGATGCTAATCTATGGGACAACGTAGCAAAGCTAGAGGTGAGGAACTCTCTCAAGATCAAATTCTTGGAGAAGGAAATTATGCTACTGTAGAAAGACAATCACTATATGATGGTCACATCCTGGCTTTATGCAGTGCAGCAGTTTTGAATGCTTGGGACAGAACTGAAAGAGTAGAAAAAAAGATTTAATCATTTACTAAAGTCATGCAGAACCCAAAAGAAACTTTCACAGATTTTTTGCAAAGACTGACATCAGCAGTAAACAGAATGAATGACCAAATTCAGAAGCTAGACAAATAATAATTAAATCTCTGACTTTAAAAGGAAAATTAGGCCTTTAAATGCAAGGTCAGCATCTTTGGAGGAATGAATTCGAGATCCAATCAGTATTGAACCTCATGACCGTGATGATACTTAGATAGGAGAGGTGATTTCCAGGGGTTTGAAGAAAAATCAAAATGTCATGTGTTTCAATTATGGCACCCAAGGTCACCTTAAAAGGGACTGTAACCAGGGCATTCCTAGAAATATTTTTTTCTAAGCCTAATCCATTCAGAATGCAACTCCCTTCTAGATTTTGCAGATGGTGTGACAGGCATTGAACTAATTAATGTAGGTCAACGAGGAATATTCAAGGGAATCCTTTGTCATCAGGAAACTCCATGAGGGGCCTCTTGCAGGTCCCTGTGCCAAATCTGGTTCAGTCATTTCCTGCCATCATAGAAGAAAGTTCTTCCCAGAGCAATTAAAGAACTGAATCCCTACTGTAAGAAACCATACTACTAGGGATAATAGAACAGCTATTGAAGAAAGGACAACAAATTCAGGAGCAACGATAAAGGAAGTACTCTGGCAAACTTCCATAAATGAACAAAGACCAAAAGTAAAAATACAAATAAATGGGTAGACAAAGGTGTGGATGTAACAATAATTTCATCAGAATCTTGGCATCCAAATTGGTCTCTTCTGGATGCAAATGTTCAGTTTTTAGGGATCTGAGCTTTCCCTCAGGTAAAGCAGAGAGGGAAATGGGTCGAAAGCACAGGGCTAGAAGGACACAGAAGAATATTAAAACCATACGTAGCTAACATAATAATGAATTTGTGGGGATGTAATTTGTTACAGCAATGGAATACTCAGATTAACATTCTCCCCAATCTTGGAAATGAACCATAAATTAACGTTATGTTTCTGGGAAAAATATTAGAAGGTTCTGTAAGGCTCAGGTTATACAAGAACAGGGCTGGAGAGATGGCTCAGAGGTTAAGAGCACTGACTGTTCCTCCAGAGGTCCTGAGTTCAATTCCCAGAAACCACATGGTGGCTCACAGCCATCTATAATGAGATCTGGTGCCCTCTTCTGGCCTGCTGGCATACATGGAAGGAATGTTGTATACATAATAAATAAATAATCTAAAAAAAATTTTAAAAAAAAGAACAGGGCACAACAGCTGCTGATATTTCAAAGGCACCCACAGCCCCACCTTTAAAATGGTTGACAGACAAACCTGTATGGGTTGAGCAATGACCTTTGACAACAGAGAAACTGCAGGCTTTAGAACAGCTGGTACAGGAGCAACTAGATGCTCACCATATTGAAGAATCAACCAGCCCTTGGAATTCTCCTGTATTTGTTGTTAAAAAGAAATTTGGAAAATGGAGAATGGTGACAGCTCTAAGGCCTGAAATAAGGTGACTCAGCCATTGGACTCCTGGAATTCCTCTGCCTTCTCTATTACCTAAAGGATGGCCTCTTATAGTTATTGATTTAAAAGATCATTTCTTCACTATGCCTTTACAAGAAAAAGACAGAGAAAATTTGCCTCCACAGTGCCTACTTAAAATAATTCTCAGTCTGCTAAGATTTATCAGTGGAAGATTCTCCCATAGGGAATGTTAAATAGCTCCACCCTCTGCGAATATTTTGTAGGTCAGTCAACAGAGATGATACGTAAGCAGTTTCCTGAATCTATAGTTTAACATTACATGGATGGCATTTTACCATATGATTCAAATGTTTATGTTCTTCTACAGATATATAATGCAAATTGTCTCTTTGTAGTCCCAGTCCAGTTAAAGCTGGTTTTGGAGTTGGAGTGTGGCTCTCCTTCTCTAAACCCAAGCATGCACATTAAAGTGAAATCCAAAATCTCTGTCCTGTGTCAGAAGAGCCACCTGACATGGGACAGAAGAAAAACAAATATTTAAGGATTATTTTATTGCCACTAATCTCAGAATCCTTAGGTTTTATGTTGACTCTTTAACAGCTTTTCTTAAGGTATAAATTTTCTAAGATTAATACACACGTACACATATATGTATATATTCTAAATTTTTTGTCATGATATTAATGGTCATATAGAGTACCAGCTAATTCTAGAAAAAGGCTTCATCTACCTTCCTGTACATGATTTTGGGTTTGAGTTTCTATCAGTTTCCTGCAGTGACCCATGAGTACACCTAACAGTAACCTTTAAAGTCTCCAAAAGGAGGATGTGGCCCCAGGACTATGATAACACCTCTAAGCTGAAAAACACCACTAAAGATTTGTTTTGGACTGCAAACTGCTCAGAACAATTTCGAGGTGGCTGGCTCAGATGACCCAGCCTCACGGACCACTCTAGCCGGGACCTGAGATGGACCACTCTAGCCGGGACCTGAGACAAGCTCTGCACTTCCCATTACGTAGAGACGGGACGACAGACGATACAGCTGCCTCCCCCAGGACTTGACAACTAACCCAAAATTTTCTTTTCAGGATCCCCTAAATATAACGTTGCCACCCAGACAGCAGGAAGTAAATTTAAAAATACGACACCCATATTCCCAAGAGGTAGGTTGGGGTTTTGACCATTCGGTGGGTGTGGCTATTCGCCATTGTTTAGGAGGGTTGGTTACAAATTGATATTGGTATGGCCAGGAGGAAAGTTGAACAAAGGAGGTTAGATGTAGAGTTTTTGTTTTGCAAAGAAAAAGTGGGGATACAGATATGATAGGATAAAGATTATTGAATCTACTCTGAAAAGAAAAAAGGAAGGATATAGACATAAGATTAAAAGGTAGATTATTAGCCAGGCGGTGGTGGCACATATCTTTAGTCCTAGCACTCGGGAGACAGAGGCAGGCAGATCTCTGTGAGTTCGAGGCAAGGTTGGTCTGCAGAGTGAGTTCCAGGACAGGCTCCAAAGCTACAAAGAAACTCTGTATCAAAAATCAAAAAAAACGGTAGATTATTGAATCTATTTTAAAAAGCAACTACTAGTTTTAAATGTTTTACATTGAATTGGATTTTTATATATTATATACAAATTTTGTATATTGAAACAATTTTGAGATGAATTTTGTTAGAACACACTGTACATACATTTCTACTCTTATTCAAGGTATTGTACCTAAACAGCTCATTTAACAATGTAATGCAAATCTCTAGTCCTTGAAAATTATTATGACAAATTGTTTAGAATAATAAGGAAATGCAGGTTAGTAGTTAATCGCCTATTATAATTGAACTTATAGTCACATTAGGTATGTTTTCAGGGTCAAACAAAGATATATTTTTGATAGACAGGTCATCTTCAAACACCTCAGGGATCTACAGAGTATGACATTTAAGATGTTTTAATAATTTAGGTTCCTTTTTATGACAACGAGATATGTCTGCTCCTGGCAGCACCAATCTACTTCAGAGAAGATAATGAGCATGGAAGAAACTCCAAACTGAGTTTACTTTCTTTGTGGCAAAAGTAAGCTGTTGGGCAAGAAAATGCCCTTGCCTCGACTGCTGACAGTATGCTGTCCTAATTGGACAAAGCAAGACACAAAATAGAGTGACTGCCAAACCTTGTCAAGACAAGGAGGGACAGTCCTTCAGAATATCCTGCTTCGCAGAAAAGTCTGTCGGATATCCTAGACCTGTAGGTTGACGATGGATGCCCCAAGGTTGCAGAGGAACTTGGGTGACTGGCTGTCCAGGCAGCCAGCTGTTCCTATCATTTCTCACATGTCCTGGAAGTCATTACCTGCACTTCCTGCTTACTCAGTTAACATTATTTCCTTCTTGGGTCTCTAGGGAGTTGAAGACTAGAGAGTTATGTAGTTTACCTTGTTTGCCAGATACAGAAAGCAAGTTATGATAGATATTAGGTACAAGACTTTGGACTCACCAAGATAGGATAGATATGGAGTATCTTCTCTAAATTTGTCAAATGCAAATGGACTAGATACTGTTGATGTATTTATTACCTGTATATATTGTGTATAGTCATTGTACTTATTGTATATAGTTATTCTCATATTAGTTATAGCCTTCTTTTTATTTTAGACAAGAAGGGTAATATAGTGGTATATTATTTGTATTTTAATAAATTAAAGAATTAGAGCAGAGCTCAAAGAAGCCATACTAATCAGCCATACAGGCAAGGGAGTGTTGGCACACACCTTTAATTCCAGGACTCAGGAGATAGAGTTCAGGGCCACCTGGGACTACACACAATTGAATCTGTCTAAAATAGAAACAGAGTTCACACAAAAGTGATCCCAGCACTTGGGATCCCACGCCTTCAATCCCAGCACTAGGGAGGTGGAGACAGGGAGGAGACAGGAGCTCACTGGAGTGTGGAATCTGAGGATTCATGGAGACAGGCTCTCTCCCCTTCAGTCTGAAGATTTGGTAGAGGTAAAAGGTCTCTCTAGTGGTTGGCTGCATTGCTTTTCTGATCTTCAGGTTGAACCCCACTGTCTGTCTCTTGGTTTCTATTATTCATGCTCCAGGTCAGCTCTCCTGCACCCACACCACCAGGGAGAGCCAGCTCTATGGTGTTGGACCTACTCTCCCCAGTGCTGCAGCTGGTGAGGGGTGGGGGAAGACCCTCTCTTAGCCTCCAGAAATTGTCCTTTGGGTATCTATCCATATTTAAACTGTATCAGTACCATTGATGTCATAGTTCTAGGGTCCCTAGGCTCAGGATCTCCCAAAGCTGCAAGCCTGACATCAAGCTGGCTTGGGTTTTGTCAAGAACTGCTGGCAGGTGTCCTAGTGAAGGTTTCTGTTCTGTGATAAAACACCATGAGCTAAAAGTAGCTTGGGGAGGACGGGGCTTCTTTCAGCTCACATATCCCGAACACAATCCACATGAGAGAAGTCTGGGAAGGGAAGGCACCTGGCTTCCTCGTGGCTTCCTCGGCCTGATTTCTAATGGCACCCAGGACACCTTAGGGAGGCATTTTCTCAGTTAAGATTCCCTCTTCCCAAGTATGTCTAGCTGGTGACAAGCCGACACAGCAGCCGCCCCTGAGAGAGGGGCCCCTCTGCCGCCCCTGCCATGTGGCTCTCAGTGCTGATGGGAGTCTTCCCTTCAGTCTGCGGTCTACTAAATGGGGTCTTTCTGCCATAACCCGGTCAAGGGAGTGACAGCGTCACCCTGCCACATTCTGTGAGTGAGCAGTCCACATTGGGCATGACTCAACTGAATCACCTTCAGACCACTTACAAGGCCAGGACAGGAATGTCAGCAGAAGACAATCAGTCAAGCTGCAAGTCAAGGCTTTGAGCTCTCAGAGCTGTTTCTCACCATGACTCCGACTTCCAGAGGTTTACAAACAAGCAAACAAACAAACAAACAAAAACCTTACTGAGGGGCCTGGAGAGATGGCTCAGAGGTTAAAAGCACTGGTTGCCCTTCCAGAGGACCCAAGTTCAATTGCTAGCACCCACGTGGCAGCTCACACCTGTCTGTAACTCCAGGTATGTGCAGGTAAAACATCAGTGAACATAAAACAAAAATAAAAAAAAAAAAACCTTAATGAGAACTTAAGAAAATTTAGAGCCCACTACTTCAAAAAATGCTTCCCAGGGCCCAGCTTTAATCCCAACACTCGGAAGGCAGATTCAGGCAGATCTCTGTGAGTTCGAGGCCACCTGGGTTATGTTCTGAGTTACAAGACAGCTAAGGTAAACCTGTCTCAAAAAAAAAAAAAAAAGCCAGGTGTGGTGGCATGTGCCTTTAATCCCAGCACTCAGGAGGCAAAGGAAGGAAGATTTCCAGGTTCAAGGGAAGCCTGGTCTACAGAGTGGGTACCAGGACAGCAAGGGCTACACAGAGAAATTCCTTGACCTGAGGGAAAAAAAAAAAAAAACACACTTCCCAAAATTAGAAAGCCATCTTTTCCAATGGTTAAAGGTATTCAAAGTTGCTTTTTTTTTTTTTTTTCAGCCAAATTTTAGAGCTTGGAAGCTATTTTATTATGCCTGGCACATGCAGGAAGTGGGATTCTTTTGTAGCCCGCAGGAGAACTTCCAGCCACCTTCCAGCCTCAGTTTTCTGAGTGCTGGTTCTACAAAGGTAAATGCCACCCTTATCTCTGGATGGAGGCTTTTGGTGATTCCATCTTTCAGATAGGTCGCTGTGGCTTAGATCAGATACTACAAGACACCCGATTAGAAGAACCCACCTGCTTGTCCAGTTCCCGGGTCTGCTCCTGCAGCGCCTCTGTTTCCGCCTGCACCTGAGCCCTGCACTTGAGTAGACGGTCCATGTCCTCCAAACGCTGGCTGTCTTTCAGTCGCTTGACCTGGCTCTGCGCCACGCTGATCTGCATCTGGAGCTTGGCTCGCAACACCTCCAGTTGCCGAATCTCCTCCCTGTCCGAGAGGAGCGAGGAGGAGGAGGTCCCTACCAGCAAGCCAGCAACAACAACTAGCTCCTGCCCGCTGCCCTCACTGAGCCCCCCACCCCACCCTGTGTTTCTCTCAACCCCTTCCCTCCTCTGATTCCTCACCCTGCTCCTCCCCTACCTTGTCCCTTTCCCAGCACCTGACTCTCTTCGATACCGCAGCTCTGGGACCCTGTACCTCCTCCTATTCCTACCCCCTCTATCCCGTCCCTCTCACCACACTCTTCTGCCCTGCTCCGCCCCTACCCCTATACTTCCCGACCCCTCTTCCTTCCTTCCCTCCTCCTAGGGCTCGGAAATCCCTTTCCGCTCTTCTCGCCAGCTCACAGTTGCTTGCTGATGCGCTGGTGAACCTCCTTGCTGTATGTCCGTCGTTCCCCCTCCATCACCTTGCATTGTCTTTGCAGGCGGTTGAGCTCCCAGTCCACTATGGGCGAGACGAGGAAATGGACTCAAAGTGGATCATGACTGCCAGTCATCCCCAGAACCGAGGAATCCTGCTCCCTTGGGGGTCCTGCAAGCTAAAATTGTACTGCAGCCCCTGCCCTGGCATCATTGGGGACTCCCTCTCAGTCCCTGTGTCTCCCCGTTTTTTCCTAACCCATTCTGACTGGAGGATGTTCCTGGGAGGCCTCCTGGTCTCTGACACGTGTGGCTAGAGAAAGTGGCACTCCCTCTTGCGCTTCAGTGGGTGGCCTCTCTCCTGACTGCTCCCTCTCTCCGCTTGTCCTCCGGGCTCAAGCTTCATCTCTTCCCAGTCTCCACTCATCTCCCTACGAAGTTCCTAAGGACTTCCTACACCTCAGCCTAGCATCCAAGTCCCAAGGAGCCTGCCCTACTCATCCCTTCAATCTTTCCGACCAGTTTTCCAGCATCCTCGCCCCTCGACTGAGAACTGACCCAAACCAGCGTCCATAAGACTGAGAAACCCTATGCTCCTACCCTAGGCTGTTCTCTTCTCGGCGGCTTTTTTTTAAGACAGTGTTTTACTATGTAGCCCTTGTTGACCGGAAACGCAAACTCCATCCGCCTCCCGGGCTCTGGGCTGAAAGGCGTGCGCCACCACGCCAGTGCCCTCTCTTTTTCTGATTTAAATCCCACTTATGTTGTGTAAGGAGGGCCAGAAGGAATTGTTGCTCTTCTTTCATCACGTGGGTTCCTCGGGCTGTCAGGCTTGGTGCCAAGAGCTTTACTCGCTGAACCATCTCAGCGGTCCTCCCCTGGCTATTTCTGGATGCTGGAACTCAAACTTCTCTTTAAGTCCTAGGTCTTCCCGGCCACCCCACTGCTTGGCCCCTCCACATGTCAGCAGTCCCCTCTGTTCGGGCTCTAATCTGACCTCAGGAAAGGGTGCTCCTGGGACGCCTCCCCAGCCCAGGCTCTGGAACTTGGAGAAGCTGAGAACAGGAGAGGAACTTCAGAGAAATGGAATCATGAATTACCCGGTCCCTCCAGGAAGACCTCGCTTCCTTCTTCGGAGCGGGCGCTCCTGGTTGACAGGCCCAAACGCATCGTGGCCACGGAGGCGGCGCTCCTGCAGGGGACATCAGAGCGTGCGAGTCAGAGCCGCAGGACGACCAACAGCGCTGTGGCCTCCCTGGGTCTCGCCTCCGGGACATCGCTCACCCAAACACACAGTCTGGGTCCCGCCGCTTGACTCTGACTCGGTGCCCGGACCGCCTCTCCGCACCTCCGAGCCGCCGGCTGGGGGCGGGGGCGAGGTCTCGGCTCTACCTGCTCGAGTGCCTGACCTGTCCGAACTGCTCCACGCTCACTGTTGTGATCTGGTTACTGGGGAGACAAGGGGCCAAGGAAGCCTGAGGACAGCGGCAGGGGAGGGCCGAGAGCAGGTCGGGAGAGGCCAATAGAAGACTCGGGACTGAGGGGATCCCTGCTGAGGGGCGAGCCAGAGGCGCCGACAGGGGCGGGGCTGAGAAGACCCTAGAACAGCTTCTCAACAAGTGGGTCGGGACCCCTGGGCCGAGGGCCCTTTCACGGGGGTCGCATATCAGACACCCTGCACATCAGATATTTACGTTACGATTCGTAACAGTAGTAAAATCAACAGCTATGAAGTAGCAATGAAAGTAACTTTAAGGCTGGGGGTCACCGCAACATGAGGAACTGCATTTAAGGGTCCAGCATTAGGGAGGTGGAGAAGCACTGCCCTAGAAGGAGCCAGGAGTCTGTAAGGAGCTGAAGCTGGGGTGGGGCTCCCCTTAGCTCTAAGGATAAAGGGCGAGGCTACGGGAGGTCCGGGGTTGTAAAAGCGGGCGGAGGGACTGCAGGGCCGGGAGGAGGGGCAGGGTCCTGGGAGAAGCCGGCTAAGGAGGCGGCGCTCTGGACCTGCAGGGCGGGGAGTTCAGTGAGTAGGGGGAGCTTAGGGGCTGGAAAAGGCGGGCTTTAGGCTTTGGGCCCGTTTAAAAGGAGCGCAGCGCGTTGGGACGTCCTGGAGGGAGGCTTCGTGCTGGAGGGTGCGTGGAGCTCGGCCGCCGGAAGACTAGACTAGGGCTAGGCAGGGTCCTTCGGCACCGGTCCAAGAAAAGCCTGCCGTGGCCTGGCTATTTGGGGAATTTAGGGTTCGGGGAACGCTCACCACGATCTGTTCCTACACAGGCTCACTACGCACGCGCCAGCAACGGTTCGTGGCGCGTAGGGCCGAGACGGAAGTGAGAGTGGGCGGAGCCTCCAGCGGACCCTCCGTCTGGCCGTGCTCTTCACCCCACGTGGTCCTCTTGCGAGCGGGCTGTGGGCGCCACTGCCTGCCGGCTGGGTGTGCCTGACGCCTGCGGTTTCCTGTGGGAGGAAGTGGCTGCGAGGCAGAGCTCCTCCGAGGCCTGGGCGGGGGAGATCCCGCCACCACCCTTGGTCGCCAGATACTCAGACTTCTACCGGTCACTATTGTTGGGGATTCCCTAAACGCCTCCTCTAGGTACCCCAAGTGCAGAACTGATTAAACTTCAAGGAATGTTAAGTCTGTTCAGGCTTCCTCAGCATCTTCCTTGCTCTCGGGCGTGGGATGTGGGATGTAGCCTCCTGTCCCTGCAATGCCAGAGGAACACAAGACTCCACCCCAAGCCCCCAGTTTTGTCCTCCGTGACCCACTCTCTACTAAGCACCCTAGGATCAGTTTCCCCAAGTCTGCCCCCCCCTCCAGCCACCCTTTCCAAACTTTAGCTTTGGGACTCAAGGGAGGATCACGAAGAGGTCCGCAGTGACTTGCCTAGGATCACACAGCCAGTGAGGGCTCCTAGTCTGTGCTGTGTGGGCCCAGCTCCTGATCTCTCAATCACAGTCCGCCCAGCTCCCACCCCGTCAAAGGACCACACATCCCATCATTCAGGTCCCCAAGCCCTTACTTCATCAGAACCAGAACTTGGTCGCCCGCCAAGGAATGCAGATAGACTCAGTTATCCCCACATCCCCTAATTCAGTGTCCTGGGACTATACCGCTGTGAGGATTCTAATGGCCTCCCACAACACTCAGAGGAAAATCCGGGTTCCACACGAACGTCAAGTGAGTCCTCTGATGTCCCTACTCACCACACCCTAGGCTGCCTGTGCTCCAGCCACACTGGCCCTCTGTCTGCTCCCCCAACAAAAGGAGCTTGTTCTCAGGGCCTGAACAATTTTCTTTTCCCCCTGGTGTCCAAGTGACTCCTTTCCTTGAATCTCAGCTCAGATATCACATCCTCCAAGAGACCTTCCAGGAGTGTCCTGTTTTTCTTAGTCAGCCCCCACCCATCCACCCATCCAGTCATTATTCCCATACACTATTTTCTTTACTGGTGGTATAGTGTACCCACTATACAGATTAGCAAACCGAGGCCTGGGAAAAGGAAATAATCTACCCAAAGTCACACAACCAGAAAATCGTTGGCATTCTTAAAGGCTACATCCTGCTCCTTTCCATGGATTCATACTTCTTGTCCCTCCGCAGAGTCAGACCAAAGTTTGACCTACGTCACAGGAGTCTGGCCTTCTGCAGACTCCTGTGTTATCCTCAGCCCCAAACTCCATCAAAGAAACCAAGCATTCTGTCCAAGGAGGTCATGTGCCCCACCCCAGGGCTCCAAAGCTTTCTCATCTGAGCCCTGAAAGGAGGTCCCAGAACATGCCCACTGTATGACTGGGTGGGCAGAGAATCAGGAACCAAGTCCTTGTGCCCTCCCCTGAGTACAGAATTCAGCTGGGCGAGGCCAAAGTGGATATAAAAGGGTTGGTATATATTGAGAGTTAAGAGAAGCAGAAACCACCACAGGAGAGAGAGAAGGGGAGGGAGGGGAAAGGAGAGGGAGAAGGGTGCTGGTGAGGGGCGGGAGGACGGCAGCTGAGGGAGGCACAGGCCTCAACTGGAAGGAGGGAGCAGAAGGGCGGGGCGAGAGGCCCAACCGAGGACAGACTACAAGTCTGACTTCTTCAGCGACTCTCGGTAAGTTTGCAATCCGTTATTCAGACAGGATTTATTTACGGGGAAGCATGGCACTGTGGGAGGGGCATCGTAGACAGGAAGAAACCCTCCACTCAGTTCCTGAGGACAATGGTAGCTGAAGAAGTGACCTTCCAGCCTTTGGTGGGGGGTACAGGAAGGAGTGGGACCATCTAGAGGACTTGTGGTCCCAACGGAGCACACCATGGGAAATGTCCGGTAGCCTCCCCATGGGGTCTTCCACTCTCTCCTGAGATGAAGGGGTGTGGTGCAGGAGAGCTCCCAGGGCTGAGTTCTCTGGGCACTGGAGGGTGGTATGAGGTGGTCTCACCACTCAGACCTCCCCCTCCCACTTCTAGTCCACCTCCCCAAGTGTCCAGAGCCTTAGGTCCACAGTAGGGTGGGGTGAGGACCACAGAGACTCAGTCAGGGGCTGGAGGAAGGGGGGGGGATGACTCACCCATGACTCACCCGGAGAAGAGAGTGCATGAGTCAAGGAGGCCTGTCCTGGGGCAGCCCCTGCTCCTGATGGATTAGAAAGGGGCATCAATTTAAACTTCCATATGGGGACCCATATAGCCCTGGGACAAGGCACTGGGCATGCACCAATGCATTGTCAGTTCTGTCCGTCTGTCCCCTAAGTCCATGTAGGAGAATCTCTAGGCTACTCCAGGAGCACAGGAGCCTCCTGCTCTCCAGGGAAGACTGCTCAGCCTACTCCCCTTCTCCCTCACACCCAGGAGCCTTCCCAAGCCCTCCTCCCTCAGACTCCAGAGTCCTCCCCAGCTTCTTCCCTCAGACCCCAACCCTCTTGCCCAGGATTGAGTGTTCCCACACTCTGCAGGTTTGTCCCTCCTGCTCTGAGCTAGGTGGCTGGCAGCCATGTCGCTCCTCCTGTTAGTGGTCTCTGCCCTCCACATCCTCATTCTCGTCTTGCTTTTTGTGGCCACTTTGGACAAGGTAAGCTTTCAGCCCACTGTGAACCCCAGCTACAGCCCATCTCTTAAGCCTCCGCCTCCCTGCCTGCCTCTGCCTCCCTGCCTCCACCTCCCTCCCTGTGTCCACCTCCCTCCCTGCCTGCCTCCCTTCCTGCTTCCACCTCCCTCTCTGCCTGCCTCCCTGCCTCCACCTCCCTCCCTGCGTCCACTTCTCTCCCTGCCTCCACCTCCCTCCCTTTCTGCCTCCCTGCCTTCCTCCGTGCCTCCACCTCCCTACTCCTACTTCTGGGCCAGTCCTTTCCCCTAGCCTTGCCCACCCTTTTGGCCCACAGGTCCACACCTTCTAGGTGCCTCCATCCCCACTCTCCCTGACTCCGTCCTCCTCTCCTCACCCCCCCTCTGTCCCTCCCAGTCCTGGTGGACCCTCCCAGAGAAGGAGTCCCTGAACCTGTGGTATGACTGCACGTGGAACACCACCACCCAAACATGGGCCTGCAGTAACGTCAGCGAGAATGGTGAGCATACAGCTGAGGGCAGCCAAGGGCCCCGAACAGGCCAGGGTCGGGCTTGGGAACCCAGCCTAGGCTGCCAGCATCTGGGGCTGGCATAGGCAGCCTGTCTGGATGGAAAGGCCACTGCCTCTGTCCTGATGGATCAGAAAGGGTGGAGGCCACATACTACAGGCTTAAGAAATGGGGAGAAAGCTCCCTAAATTCTGAGAAGGTAAGGTAAGGCTTTCCAAAGTTGTAAGGAAATGGAGCGGTGCTGTGCGTGTGAGAGCCGTTCACTGCAGCTGGGGAGAGCAGAAAAGGCCAGAGTTCTAAAGGCATGGAGTTGTCTCCTCCCAAATGTCTAAGGGTGGCAGGTGAGGGTGGGGATGGAGCTCATCAGGGAGGGTTTGTGTGGTCTGTGATCCCTGTGATACATACACCCCTGAAGTTTGCCTGGCAGAGACCAGCAAGCGGGGAAGTGGGGGTGGGCTGTGACCACACTGGGTCTCCCCCTACAGGCTGGCTGAAGGCAGTGCAGGTGCTCATGGTGCTCTCTCTGGTCCTCTGCTGCCTGTCCTTCATCCTCTTCATGTTCCAGCTCTACACCATGCGAAGAGGAGGGCTCTTCTATGCCACTGGCCTCTGCCAGCTTTGCACCAGTAAGCACTTCCCCGAGATCAGGGGATGGGAGTCCACCTCGCCAGGCCCTCCCCCAAGGACAGCCTCAGTGACCCCAGTTCTCAAGAGGTGCCGTGGAGGCCTTGGGACTTTAGAGAAGTAGGTTTTGGTAAATTATTTGGGTTCCAGGAATGGAGGCAGCGAAGAGATACCATGAAAGGAAAGCTCTGAAACCTATCCGCCAACTGCTGTTTCTTGTTCAGGGAGTTCACGTTTTCTCTTCATTCAATATTGGGGATGTAACAAAGGTCTCTGGCATGCCAGACAAGCTCCACACTGGTGGATTCTAGGCATGCACTCTCAACCCTCTTTCTGTTTGGAAAAGGGGCTCACTAAGTCGTCCTGGCTGGGCTTGAGTTGTCCTTCCCCGCCTCCCCCTAGGGAGCTGAGAGTGCAGGTGTGGGCCATCAAGTCAAGGTCCACTTTTTTTTAAAGATTTGTTTATTTATGATGTATAAATGTTCTGTCTGCATGTTTGCTTGCAGACCAGAAGAGGGCACCAGATCTCATTACACATGGTTGTGAGCCTCCATGTGGTTGCTGGGAATTGAACTCAGAACATCTGGAAGAGCAGCCAGTGCTCTTAACCGCTGAGCCATCTCTCCGCCCCCCCCCCATTCACACATACACACACTTTTTTTTAAAGGTCAAATAATTTGAGGTTTGAAGGGTTCAGGGGATGAAGAAAAGGTCACTGAGATTTGAACACACAGCTCTTTTTTTGTTGTTGTTAATTTTTTGGCTCTAGGTGCAAAGGGCTGAGTTAATCATGGTGGTTTGGGACACATCTTCCTGGGTTCCCTGGGAAACTCCGCCCATGTTACCTACTCATGTTTGTATGTTTGGTTCATGGAAAAACTCAAGAAGAATCCCATGGATGGATGGTTGCCACGGCCTATTTCACAGATGGGCATTTGGGGACCACGCTGCAGCAGCTGGGTGCCTTTGGAGGTCTTGCGTACTGCAGAGGGCCCAGGGCAGTGCAGCCGCCCTGCCAGCCTCACACTGTGCTCCCGTTCCCCAGGTGCAGCCGTGTTCTCTGGGGCACTGATCTACGCCATCCACCCTGAGGAGATCCTGGAAAAGTACCCACGTGGGGGCAGCTTCGGCTACTGCTTCGCCCTGGCCTGGGTGGCTTTCCCCCTCGCCCTGGTCAGCGGTATCATCTACATCCACCTGCGGAAACGTGAATGAATGCTGTGTGTCTAGAGAATAAAATCTGTTTAACCACGGTCCTAGCTCGGCTCCCTTCCTCCCTCCCTCGCTAACAGCAGCCCTCCTCTCCAGTCTCAGTCAGAGCTCAACTCCCAGGTTCTCCACCCTGGGACGCCAGCTGGAGCCAGCCTCCTGAGGGCAGTTGACCTAGGTAAGATCAGGATGACCCCGTTCCTCCCTGAAGACCGCATTAGAACTGTCTCAGAGCCCTCTCCCTGCTCCAGTTGTGTGGCCTCTCTCAGGGACCCAGGCTGCTCGCACTTCTGAGCTGGTGATCTCTTCCACATCTTGTCTCTGCCCCAACCACTGAAAGAGTTGTCTCCTACTGCAGACTGTTCTCCCCTCCCTCCCAGAACCCAGCTCTTCCCACACCCACACAGGCCACTGTAGAGTCAATGTAACACCCCCTCTACTCAGGCAGTGGGTACCGCTGGGCCTCCCAGGATTTCACCTGCTTCAGGCTGGGTCCCACTGTGTGCTGAACAGTCTGCACTGCCGCGCCCGGTCTTCTGGAGGTTCAGATTCTTGCAAACAAAGCTTTCCTCCGGCACCAGTGCCTTCTGAGACCCCCATCTGGGACCCCACCACACCCTCTTTCCAGCATTCTGACCACCCGATTTCACCTGCAGCCACACTGACCAGATTTATTAAATATTATTTATTCCTTTGGAAGAAGGTAAAGTGATAAATATTGCACAGTAGGGAGACCCATACCAAAGCGGCTTCTGCAGCAAGGGCTGGTTGGGCCTGAGCTGGAGTGATCTTGAGGTGGAATGCTGCAGGCCCACCGTCTTCTTTGGGCCAGGCAGTTCCCATTGCCTTCAACCAGGACGGATCAGCTGCAGAACAGATGGCTCATCTCACATGGATTCGCAGAATTCCTCCAGGAATTCTGATTGGCTGCCCGTGGTTGAGGTGCCCAGTGTACGCACCCTCCATGTGCCAGGACCAAATGGCTTGCCAGCTGCAGTGGGCCCCGCCCAGGTGCGTGTGGCAACCAGTCCTGTGCAGACTAAACGGAAGATGAAGCAGGGCCTCCAGGCACAGCTTTCACAGCCCGGCCGGGCTCACAGTGGCCAACTCCAGCAGCTGCAATCCAGCAGCTGTGTCAAACCTCCCCAAACTCCGCCCCCTCCACCCGGCCTGGGTGAGGTTCCCGTCAGGGGCGGGGCCGAGAAATAAAATACAAGCTGAGATACATGACTTTGATTGGCTGGCCTCAGGAGGCTGCTTAGCAACTGCCAGCAGCCCTGACTGACTACTCTTTAAGTGCATAGCATAGCAAAACTAATGACTTAGGAGAAATAATGGCCTTGTAGACAACCAAGAGTCCGGGCAGGAGATACAGTTGCCGCGATTGACACCTTGCTATGGAGGAGGCGGAGCTTGGCACCCTGCCAGTACCGGACGTGATTAAGTGGTCAGGATGAGGGGTAGCTACCACCGGGCGCAGCAGCCTGCGGGGCCTCTGGAGTGTCTAGGACCCGTGGGTCAAGTTGTGGCAACTCAGGTGGTGGGAACAAGCCCAAGCTAGGAGTCAGGGCTTGTAGGTGGGCTAGGGCCCGAGATCCATTGAAGGCCACATCACAGCCGGACTGGGCTAGAAGCCAGCTCTCCACTTCAGACTGTAGCCACTTGGAGGTCTCTGCGGGGAAAGACTATGTTCAAGCTGGAGCTAGACAAGACCTGGGCCTGAAGGACACATGGCTGGCTGGCATGGGGCACAGCAGGGAAAGCCGAAGACCAGCAGGTTGGCATGGAGAACAAACAGCAGGGTTGACCTGGGGACAGTGGGGAGGGTCTGGGGACAGTAGGGAGGGTCTGGGGACAGTAGGGAGGGTCTAGGGACAGTGGGGAGGGCCTGGGGACAGTGGGGAGGGTCTGGGGACAGTGGGGAGGGTCTAGGGACAGTGGGGAGGGTCTGGGGACAGTGGGGAGGGTCTAGGGACAGTGGGGAGGGTCTGGGGACAGTGGGGAGGGCCTGGGGACAGTGGGGAGGGTCTGGGGACAGTGGGGAGGGTCTGGGGACAGTGGGGAGGGTCTAGGGACAGTGGGGAGGGTCTGGGGACAGTGGGGAGGGCCTGGGGACAGTGGGGAGGGCCTGGGGACAGTGGGGAGGGTCTAGGGACAGTGGGGAGGGTCTGGGGACAGTGGGGAGGGCCTGCGGAACAGCAGCATTGGCATAGGAGACATTAAGGAGAACCTGGGCAGGGAGGGCCCAGGGGTAGCAGGGAGAGCCTAGGGACAGAAAGGAGGGCTTGAGGGACAGCAAGGAGGAGTTGGGGACCGAAGGGTTGGCATACGGGACAGCGGGGAGGGCCTGGGAGGTAATAGGGAGGCCTAGCAACGGCAGGAGGACCTAGGCATCAGAGAGGGCTTACCTTCAGGGAGGCCTTGGGCGCCCCCTGGGCAGCGGGCTAGAAAGCTGCGAGCCAGCAGGGCCTCCTTGATGTGCTCCTCCTGTGCGCGCAGCGCCAGGGCACTGAGCAGTTCCGAGTTGTTGGATGTGCTGCGGTAGTACAGCATGTGCGCCAGCTCCAGCGCCTGCGCACTTCTACGCTGCCCAAACACCTGTGGGGACACAGGCTTAGAGACAGACCTGCAGGGCTTCCTCAAAACCAGAGTGCCCTGGAGCCTGCGTTGGGGCTGAGGCCAAAATGCACCCCGCTGCCAGTGGTCCACGGCTTTGCTATCTGGCAACATGTTAATGGGTTTGTGCAAAGATATTAAACATGAGTTCTAGCCTAGGCAATTCCAATACCAGTACATCCTTGTCAAGTGTTCTTCCATAGCCCACATGACATGCCTAAGATTTGCTTTATAGTGACCCAGTACAGAGACTGGGGTGTTGTGATACAATCAGAACACTGGGTACAGCCTGGACCCTCCACCCTCCCAGCCCTCTGCCACATTAGCCAGGATGGAAGAGCTCAAGGTAATCCTGGGCCTTTGTGTTGCCTCTGCCATCCCCGACCAGCTTCAAGCCCTTGACTGAGAGTGGTCCCGAGAGCACTGTCTGACTACAAGGTTGGTGCTGCAAGGACCCAGGAAGTCAGTACACGGGACAGACAGCGTAAGGACGGAGCTACTATACCCACCTGTCCCAAGAGTTCAGCCTGAACTGACACAGCTGGGGGCCTCACAACATGGCTGTGTGGATGGACTTCCTAAGAGCGCACACCAACGAGTCTACCCCTGCCTTGGAGTCAGGAATCTGTGCTAAGGGCCACCATGCATGGAACAGTTGGGTCTCCTGTGATCACCGGCCAAGACTGAAGTGCAGGGCTCTCATGGCTAATGGAGCACACCACCCATGCAAACATGCTCCCCCACTACCCAGTCCCTGTTCTGGTAATCCCACCTTCTCTGTGTCACAGGCCACACCCTACCACCATCCTCATCCCTCCTGGCCAGTTTGGCTGTCTCTGGCCCATCCTGCTCCCTGCCTCCTCCCTGGCTTCATCTCCACATCCCCTGCTCAGCTCTGAGCTTCCCTGTACGCTGCTGTGCCCACATGCCCCCTGTCCCCTCAGGCTCTTCAAATGAGCAATACCCCACAGTCTGTTCTTAGAAAACACTGTCCAGAGAGCAGATAAATCCTCAGGCTCCTACAGCCCATGTGCCCACCCGTCTCTACAGCCTGCACCCCGCTGGAGGGACCCACACTCTTACAGCCCATGCGCCCACCCGTCTCTACAGCCTGCACCCCACTGGAGAGACCTACACTCCTACAACCCATGCACCCACCCGTCTCTACAGCCTGCACCCCGCTGGAGGGACCTACACTTCTCTGCAACCTCCGGGTTGCTCCTGTCCTGCTCTGCACAGCAAAGGCAGCATAGGGTAGGGTGTCCAGAGACCCATCGGGGTTGATGGCCTCTGGGCAAGGGACAAGGAATGCACAGGGGTGGCCAGCCCAGTGAGAGAGAATAATTAGTCAGAGGGGACGGCACACACAGGTGCAGAGTTTGGGAAGCAGGAGAGGTCAGGTGTCACAAACATACAAAGAGAAGGAACTGGGGTGCAGGTTAGAGTGTTGAAGGATTGTAACCAACCATGAGGTTCGCTGAACAGTACGCTCACTAGACAGTGAGAAGGAATGGCAGCCCTGCAAAGAGCAGATTTCGGAGACGTTGGCCGTAGCAGCCAGTGAGAACCATTGCTTCAGGCCCAGCTGGCCAGAGACTCAAGGTGGAGACAAAGGGTCTGTATCCTGCTCCAAGGCAGGAGCTGAGAAGCCAGGCAGAGAGCATAAGGTTCCACAGAGGTAGAGACAGGAAAGGACCAGGACAGGGGCCTGTGGTACAGCAGACACAGGGACACTAAAGCCCAGAAGGAATGAATAATTAGGGATAGAGATAGATGGCTGGGATTTCTGGTGGGAGGCCATGGCTGGGGCCCAGTGGAGTATGAATAAACAGGTAATCAGAGTACCAGAACTGGATAAACTGGGCCCTTCCACTCCTTTAAGGCCCGCTGAGGAGTGACAGTGTCTTCTCCCCACAACACTGGAATGCCCTCACTGGGCTGACCCCTGCTCTCAGTCACCCCTTTCATTGCAGCTCCTCTCTGTTTGGGTTTTTTGGTTTTCGAGACAGGGTTGAGATCTCTGTAGCTTTGGAGTCTGTAGACCAGGCTGGCCTCAAACTCACAGAAATCCACCTGCCTCTGCCTCCCGAGTGCAGGGATTAAAGGTGTGCACCACCACCGCCTGGCTCCTCCCTGCTTTTAACCTGTGTCCCCTGTGAACGTGATGAGAAGCCTAGACGTGTGCCCATGGGCCACCCTGGCCATGCTGGGCCTTGTCTAAAACCCTGCTACACACCCCTCTCCCTGCTTCCCCTTGTGGCCCAGATGGCCTGGCCATCATTTGCAGGACTGAAAACTGCTGACAGCAACTTGAGAACTAAGGAGCTGGCAGGTAGATGACGGAATGCCGAGCTCACAGCAAGCTGCACTCCTGGCGCACTGTAACCCGGAAGAACTGAGAAACGCCACCCTTCTCACCCATCTCAGCCAACAGGGCATGCAATGGCAAGGAGAACCCAAGTTGGGTTCTTTTTTTTTTTTCTTTAAGACTTACTTATTAATTATGTATACAGGGTTCTTCCTGCATGTATGCCTTCAGGCCAGAAGAGGGCACCAGATCTCATTACTGGTTGTGAGCCACCATGTGGTTGCTGGGAATTGAACTCAGGACCTCTGGAAGAGTCAGTGCTCTTAACCTCTGAGCCATCTCTCCAGCCCCCAAGTTGGGTTCTTGAATCCTAGCTCCTGAGCAACGCCTCTCTGAGGAGGCCCTGAACTCCACGCTGCAGCTCAGCAAGGAAGGTTATTAAATATGCAACTTCCTGGCCCAGACCCTGAGTTTCCAAACCCATCTTTTGGGGCTCTCTTACTGATCACAGTAGCCCTCCAGGAAGGAAACGTGGAAAACAAAGAGTCCCATTGTGGGAACCATAATCACCTCAGCAGTGACCCTGGACAGTACTTCCTGAACTGTGGCAGGCTCACACTGATCCTGCCATCTCTGTCCATCCCTGTCCAACCCGTCCACCCTTCGCCAGCAGGCCCTGGCACCATTCTCACCGTGCAGAGAGAAGTCAAGCGACTGACTGAAGACCGCACAGCTGCGGGACAGCAGCCACATCCAGATCCAGTCAGGCAGACTCAGAAGTACACACCTTTGCTCTGCTCTTAAACTGAGGCACAGGGGGTAGGAGCCCTGTCTGGGGTGAAGGGTGCTGGTGAATGAAGTAAGGAGGATGTAAGGGCACCGGGCACCAGGAACAGGTTGTGGAATAACGGAAAGTACTGGGGGGCCTGGCCGGGCAGTTCAAGCAGCAGGGACCCAAGGGTGCTCACCTTGGAGGCCCTCAGGCCCATGAAGGCAGCAAAGAGCAGTAGCAGCAGGGAGGTGGCCATCTTGAGGTCAGACAGTATCACCATGCCCACATTGACGAAGAACACAACTCCCGAGACCACCAGCATCAGGTTGAGCATGGCGCGCTGCAGCATGGGCGTGCGCACCTTCAGTTCCGGCAGCAGCTGCTCTAAGCCCTCCAGCGGGGTATCCTTGAAGCTCTTCAGAACCAGGTGCCCTCGTTTAGTACGCGCTGCCAGCACCACACGCTTGAAATATCTCCTGAGGGCCAGAGAGGAGGGGGTGAGTGCAGGGTGAGGGGTGTTAGGGCCAGAGCGTCTCACCTTGTGATGGCAACTCCTGGTTGTCACCTTGACCACATCTGGAATCAACTAAAACCCACGCTGTCGGGCACTCCTGTGAGGGCGTGCTTGACTGGATTGTTGAGGTGGGCAAATCTACCCTAAACTTGGCAATCACACTCTAGTGACAGCCTGTATAGAAGGCCTAGGGTTTGGGGGTGCACACGTTTGATTCCAGCTCTCAGTAGGCAGAGGCAGACAGATATTCTGAGTTTGAGGCCAGCCTGGTCTACATAGGGAGTTCCAGGCCAGTCAGAGCAACATAAGGGGAGACCATGTCTCAGAACAAATAAATAAAGGGGCAGGAAAAAGGAGGCTTCTGCTTGCTGCCTGCCTGCTCTCACTCCCACTGGCAAACTCATTCCTGGGTTAGGACTAACTTCAGGGTTCCTCAGCAGCTCTCCAGAAACCTCCATGACTGAACAAACACTGGATTCTTACCCTTCCCATCATGAGGCAGCCATGATTGGACTACCCTGACCACAGCCTGAAAGCCAGTCTAACAGATCATTATATACATGACTTATTATATATATGCACACACACACACACATATAATCAGCTCTGACTGATACACACCTAAAACTCCATGTCTCCATGCTATATGGCCTTTAGAAAGCTACTTAATCATAAGGAGTCGGAAGCAGATCACACGTTCAGCCATGGAGGGCGGTCACTTTGTATTCTTATTGGACCAGAGCATGGCTGTGCCACTTCTTCGGGATGTGGCCTCCCCTCTCTGGCCCTCAGTTTTCCTCATCTGGAAAATGGAGATGACTGGCCTCCCCTACTCTTCCTCTAGAGACAGTAGTTCACACTTCCTCTTGGGAAGAAAAGGCTGCATTCTGACAATCATACCTCCCATTTCCGGACTTCTCCCTGACCAAAGACACCAAAGCCAGACACTGACTTATCATCCCCTCTCAACTCAAACCTTGCTCCCCTTTGCTGCAACTGGGGAACAAGGGCCTCCTCACCTCTCCACAGGGGGCAACTTTCTGAAGAAGCCACGTTTGGAGCCCACACTGGACATGTGGGGCATCTGCCCAACTCTCTGCCCCAAGGCCCAGAACTGCATGTAGATATACTGATCCAAATTTATTGTCACCTGCCGAGGGGGAAAAAGGAAGCAGAGGTAGCTGAACATGAGCCGAGTGTTAAGGGCGGGGTGCCAGCATACACATCCTACCCAGAAATGGAGCCTGCCTTCTGTTGCTGAACATGCAGTATGTAGGTAAGGGAGTCGTGCATGGTCCATGTTGTACATTGCATAGGGTTGGGGCTGCACACAAGAAACTGCTTAGAATCTACGACAGCACTGGCTTTAAGAGTTTCCATTTATGAAGCAACTACAAAGACAAGACATCGTCACTTAAACCATGTCCCACCGCCACTGGCAGATCACATCCTAAAATATGACAGAATATGTCTAGAAAAAATACAGTTTAAAGTTCTCTAAAATGTAGAACTGGAAGATTTTAGTATTTCTTCACCTTTGCTGACTTTATAGAAGGGAAGACAGAGAGGTTTTTTGATTGTTATTGTTTGGTGCATTGAGACAGGGTTTCACTATATAGTCAAGACTGGCCTGGAACTCACTCTGTAGACCAGGCTGAGCTCCAACTCTCAGAGGCCCACCTGCCTCTGCCTTCCACAGGCTGGGATTAAAAGTGTGTACCACCACACCAGCCTATGAATTTTTTTAAGTTTTATTTTTATTTTATATGTACAGGTGTTTGGTCTTCACGTATGTAAGTGCACTGCAGGCATGCCTGGTGCCCACCTGAAAGGCCAGAAAAGGTGCTGGGTCTCCCAGAGCTGAATCACAGGCAGCTGTAAGAGGCTATGTGGGTGGGGGGAGCAGACCCTGGGTCCTCAGCAAGAGCAACAAGTGTCATCTCTCCAGCCCACGGAATGAGCTTTACACTGTTTACCACAGAACTGTCAGGTGGCAGCACCGCACCTGGCCAAGACCCTCATCTGATAACCCGTTCCCGGCAGAGGACCAAAGTGGCTGGGGAAGAGGGGTGCTTTCTCTAGGTAAGAAAACATGGCTCCTCTGGGGACAGGTACCTGGACCTCATCCTGAGGGTGATGGACGACAAGTGCGTAGGCCAGGGCATCTTCAGAGAGTGCAGAGAAGTTGGCCTGGGCCAGCAGGGGCTTCAGAGCCTGGAGCACATCCTTCTCACTGGACAGACGCTGGGGATCAGAAAGGGATGGCTGGTCCAGGGTCTCCCTGTCAGGGTTGATGGGGTCATACAAGGCCTGAGGGGAGACAACAGGAAAAACAGGGAGGTTACAACACAGGGATATGGACCCTGGGGCCTGGGGAAGCCCAGAGCTCGGTGTGCTATGCTCTCTTCCAAGAGAGAGTGTTACCCTGCCACACACACCTAAAACACTGTGCAGCTGGATGCGGCGGCGTGCACATCTTTAATCCCAGCACTTGGGAGGCAGACTCAAGTTGATCTCTGTGAGTTAAAGCCCAGCATGGCCTACATAAAGAGTTCCAGGTTAGCCACTGCAACATAGTGAGAACCCTGTTTCAAAACAAAAAGCAACCTTGTCTCGAAAAACAAAAACAAACAAAAAACAAAAACAAAAAACAATAAAACATTGTGCGGACAAGCTCACCCACTTCTCCGGCTTCCTTCTGAGGTCTGCCCTGAGTGCGTCTCTCCTCCTCCCAAGCAGCTGCAGGAGGCCGGACTGCCAGGTGGAGAGCAACCTCCCAGCCGCCCAGGGCGAGGGCACATGGAGGGACTGAATGGAGGTGACAGCTGCCCCGTGAACTTCTACGCCTACTTGTTGGGCAAGCCTCAAACCCTACGTGGCCTGATGAACTATGAGTGCTTTAAAATTTGTACATTAGGGCACTGGGCCTCCTGTACTTTGGCTGGAGAATCCTTGAAGAAGAGGACTGGGAGAGGTATTGGCTAAGCATGGTGGGATACACTGTCATCCCAGTGCTCAGGAGACTAACACACAAGTGAGCCTGAGTGAGCCTGGGCTGTCGAAAGACTCTGTCAGAACGAAACCTGGCAGGCTGTGGAAGGCACGGCCATCCCAGCAGCAGCAGAGGCCCAGCCAGAAGTGTGTCTGAGGTGGGCAAGGTGATCGGTTGATCGAAAGCTGCCTACATGCCTCCAGTCCTCCCACAGGGACCATGTCCTCAGAGGCTCCAGACCACGCACAGCCCACCATGCCAAGCCTGCAGAAGGTCTCATCCTGTGCAGTCCCAAGCTTCTGCTTCTTCCCTGCCTTTCTCAGAAACCCCAACAGAGCTCCCAGCATCCCAGGCCTGCCTGGTGTGGCCCAGCACAATGTGGTTTGGATGGCACCTGCCTCCAGGATAGTGAGGAAAGTAAATGCTTTCCCAGGTCTCCCCCACATCCCCTCCCATGGCTGTACCTGCTAACCTCCCTGATATGATTTAAAAAAAAAAAAAAAGATAACATAATCTGGACCTTGTGCCAGGGCCTGTCTTCCCATCTTCTAAAGAAGAAGAAGCAAGAACAGGGAAAGCTCAAAGCCAGCTTGGGTAACTTAGCAATATCCTGTCTCAAAAATGAATGAAAGAGGCCAAGTGGTGGTGGCACATGCTTCTAATCCCAGCACTCAGGAGGTGAAGGCAGGCAGACCTCTGTGAGTTCAAGGCCAGCCTAGTCTATAGAGCTACAGAGTAACCCTGTCTCGAAAGACAAGAAAGAAAAAAAGAAAGAGAGAGAGAGAGAAGGGAAGGAGGGAGGGAGGGAGGGAGGGAGGGAGGGAGGGAGGGAGGAAGGAAGGAAGGAAGGAAGGAAGGAAGGAAGGAAGGAAGGAAGGAAGGAAGGAAGGAAGGAAGAGGCTTCTGATAAAGTTCATGGTAGAAAACTTGCCTAGAATCCCCTGTTGAGGTTTTGGGGTGTGGCTCAGCAACCTGGGTCCCAGCATGGCAAAAATATTTAAAAGAACAAAGCAAAACAGACACTTCCAGCAGATCACACGGGTCAGTAACATGGAAGGAATTGTTTGTCCCAGGGCCCCACAGGACTCCCTGCCTCTAGAACCCTGTATAGGATCTGTGTGTACAGCTGAGCCTGTGCACTAACTAGTGCCAACACCCCATCAGGACCTCACACTGCTGCAGCCCAACATGCCATCAAAATGGCCACTCTTCCTTCCCTCCCCAAGATGTCCCACCTGGTTCTAGACATGCCAGCCTGTCACTTCCAGTCGTCCCCCCGAGCACTCCCCTCCCAGGATACTTCATCTGCAGGCTCCCTCCTATCATCACCCCATATTCAATTCCTGATTCCACACACTGAACCCCATCTCTCCTGACCCCTCCACTCCCAGCTGAGGCTTCCGTTTACCTATGGGCTCTCCCCACGTAAAGCTAACGCAAAGCCTCGCCTCACAGCTTTCCACTGAATTGGAAATGAAAGGTGAATCTTTTTTAGGAGCCCCTCAAATCTGCCCTAGCCCCCCACATCTTCTGTACTGAAACCACCCCCAACCCTCTGGGGGTGGGGGAAGATGAGGGAGAATCGCAGCTGCCAGCCTATCTGGTCCCAAACAGTGTGACTTGCCTTGGAGGGAAGTGGAACCCAGCCCACAACTGAGGGACACAGGGTCTCAGGGTATCAGAACAATCTCTGAGCAGGTATCCCAGGGTGTCTGATGTCTTTTTCTGATTTCTGTGGGTACCAGGCCTGCATGTGGTACACATACATACATGTAGGCAAAGTATTCATACATATAAAATAAATCTTAAAAAATTAAAACAAACAAGCAAAGACAAATGGGAAGCTCGTGGTGGTTAGATCTACATTGCGGGTGGGTACAGTGAACTGGGGAAAGCATGTCTGTGCTGGACAGCGACTCATGAGGAGGAGTAAATAGGGAAAGCAGTGAGCAGGGAGGCAGGGAGAAGGGAGAAAAGGAACATGGGGAGGAGGCGCATCAGGCCATGCGCCATGCCTAGGTGTCCACCTTAAAGCTGTCAGAGGAGAACCTGGCTGTGGCGAAGCCTGAAGGATACAGCCCCTCCCCTCATCGTCATCCTCATCTTCTAAGGATGCAGCTTCAGTCCCAGCCATGCAATCCTTCAAGGTCCTTCTGGGCATCTGAGGATGTGGTCCGTGGCCAACTTTGCTTGAGTCCTGGGCTGGCCTCCCCATCTGGATGGTCTCAAGACCTTACTGGGCCCTGCAGCCAGCTCACTCTCTCACTCTGCTGTGACATCTCAGCGAAGGACGGAAAGGGCAAACGGAAATCCTGCACATGTTTCTGTTATGCTCGAAGCAGGTTGGAGGCACATTTCCAGCATGTGAAAATGGGACCACTGTCATCCTTGGGTACAGATGTGGGACTGAGCTATGGACCCAGATCTGCCACTTACTTACAAAAGCCCTTTAGTGCTTGGGAGGCTGAGGCAGGAGGATTGTGCATTTGTGGATCTGAGGCCAGCGTGGGCTACCAATGAGACCACACCTCAATAAATAAATAAATAAAGCCCTGGCAAGGTTTCCATTGTCGTTGGGAAGCAGAATCATACACCCGTAAGGCCGTACAAAACTTGCATGTAATACTGGTGTGTTTGTTTCCACCTTGACATGGGTGCTGGGGCTGGAACCGAGGGCATCAGGCTTGCATGGCAAGAACTTTCACCTGCTGAATCACCTCAATAGCCACGATGGAGCTTTTGAGGAACAAGTTTTACTTTATTACATAAGTTTTAAGATTTATTTTTCTTCTAACTATGCATGTGTGTTTACTGTGAAGCCAGAGGAAGGCATTGGCTCCCAGGTGCTGCAGTCACGGGTGGTTATGAGTCACCTGATGTGAGTGCTAGGAACCAAAGGGGCCTCTGGAAAAGCAGCGCGTGCTCTAAAGCACTGAGCCGTCCGTCTCTCCAGCCTGTATGTGTGCACATATATAACACACAGCACCACACAGGTGTGAAAGTCAAAGGATAACTTGAAGGAGTTGGTTCTCTCCGTCCACCATGTGCATTCCAGGGACCAAATTCAGGTCATCAGACTTAGTGGCAAGCACCCTTATGTTGGGAATTAGGTCTGTACGATAGATAACCAGACCAGCTCAAGAATAACAGTTATACTTTAATAGTTGAAAAGGGAAAACTCACACTACAAGAGTGGGAGGTCCGACGTCCTATATGTCCGGTGGGCACCGCACAGAGAGAGAGGGGGGCGCACCTGGATCACCCAGTATTTCTACTTGGGCCCCAGGTAGCCACACCCTAATTAGATGTGATTGGTTGATAGGTTCCCCATCCCTTAGAAGCTGAGTCATTGGTCCTGCTTGCTTTTTTGAAACACTTGTATGTATCCAAGTCTGACCTTGAACCCTGATCTTCCACCTCCCAATGCTGGGGTTATAGGAGTGCACTGCCAGCCTTGGTCCCTGCAAGTTTAAACTTAAAAACCACATAAGGTCAGTTGCTACAACAGTGTATCTTGCCAGGCTGCCGGAGGCACCACTTCAGAATCTGCATACTGACCTCCATGGAGAGTCACAGCCAGCCTCAGTAGCTACACAGACCAGTCCTCTACACTCACAAGGGGCTCTGATTCTTGTCTGTCCCCACCATTCCCACTCAGCGCCTATCTCCAGGCTCAGGGGAGCCTCACGTTGCTAGAGAACAAAAGGCAATGGCTATCTGGTGGTAACCCACGTCCTGGGGCCTCCCACCTGTGTCCTGATGCGCAGCCCAGAGCTGATCCAGTCCTTGCAGCTTCAGGCTACCCCCGGCAGCACCCAAACGCTGCCCACTCACCATCCTCCCTTCCTCAGTGAGAAGGGCACACCCTGGGTTGTCCTGGACTCTTCTCACTGGCCCATGTCCCAGCATAAAGCAGTCCTGAACGCACTATGTTCAAAGTAGACCCAGGACCTAACCATGTCTAGGCCTGATCTGAGCACACAGCTGGTGACACAGACCCGAGGCCAGCAGTATCTGCACCTGCAAGGTTCCCCCATCCCAACTCCACTTCCCATGTTCTGGGGACTGACTGTCCAAACAGGCTGGGGCACTGGACCAATGACTGGGGCTGTGGTTGCAGGACTTCAGTATGCCTTTACCACACTTTCTACTAAGAGACCACTAGAGGTGCCTGCTCACACTGACCATAGGTCCAGTTCCCCTGTGCAAAACCCTCCTCAGAAACTTCTTTGTTTTGGGGTGGGGGAGTGTGCATAGCACTAACCTAAGGCACCTCTACCTCTTTGCTCCTGTCCAGGAAATCTGCCCCACCAATAATGGTATGCTCATATTCTACTCTGCATCTCTGTGTGTTCAAACATTTACATAGCAAGGTCAGGCATGGTGGTCCACTCCTTTCACGACAGCACTCAGGAGGCAGAGGCTGGGAGATCTGTGAGCTCAAGGCCAGTCAGGGCTACACAGTGAGACCTCCCGACTCAGAGGAAGGGGGAAGAGAGGGAAGGACAGTAAATTTTACATAGCAAAATATTTTGAAAAAGAACTAATTCTACCTCTAGAAGCCACATGTGCCCCAGTGACAGAACACGGTGGCGGTAGCGGGTGAGGAGATCTGGGACTGACCCAGTACTTGTGATCCCTGCGAACTTGAACATTCCTAGATCCTCCCTGAGCCTGGCTTTTTGTCTGTACAAATGGGGCTAGCAGTAGCAGAGCGGGCTGCAGCCAGACACAGTGCACACGGGGCTCAGAAGTGTTGTTGCTCAAGGAAGAGGGGGGCAGCCCGAGGCTGGAATGTGAAATCAACTATGGGGTCCCAACCTCAACCATCTCAAGAAAATTTGGCCCCTCACCAGCTGGTGGGAAGGAGCCCTAACCTAGGGATACAGGGATGCCCTTCATAGTGATCGTCTGGTTGGCCTGCAGCCTTGACGGCTTCAAGCGGCCTTTGCTGTCACTGTAACTATGGCTGCACCTAAACTATCAGCTCTGTCTAATCTATGGACGAGCTAGAGAAAAAGGGTCGGCCTCCAGGCCAAGATGTGACATTGGCAGGTTAGACTGAGGTGGTGAGGCCAGGGCCCTCACGGACATCCTTATGAGAGACCACAGAGTTCTTGCTCAATCCTCCCATGTGTGAGGACGAGGCCGAGAGCAACAGGTGTGAATGAAGAAATAACCTCGTGCTGGGCGGTGGTGGCGCACACCTTTAATCCTAGCACTCGGGAGGCAGAGGCAGGCGGATCTCTGTGAGTTCAAGCCTGGTCTACAAGAGCTAGTTCCAGGACAGGCTCCAAAGCTACAGAGAAACCCTGTCTCGAAAAACCAAAACACAGCCTCATTAGGTCCTAGATCCTGGATGCCTTGAGTTGATATTTAGAGCTCAAACACTAATGTGTAAAACAGCCAACAGATTGCATTTTTGTTACCATATCCTGATGTAAAACACGAATCCTCTGAGTCTCAGTATCATCACATCCTTCCAAAGCTTCTTCACTGCAGAGTCTTCCTGTCATCCTCCACAGGCCAACAAGCGTTCAGATAACTAACTTCCTCCAGGCATACTGCCACACACACCTCTAATGCCAGCCAGCACAAAGGAAGCAGAAGCAGGTGGGTCTCTGTGAGTTCAAGAGCATCCTGGATCCTAGTCTGCAGAGTAAGACACTATCTCAGAGAGAGGGAGAGAGGGAGAGGAAGAAAGGGAGAGGGAGAGATTGGAGAGAGAGAGAGAAGAAGAAGAAGAAGAAGAAGAAGAAGAAGAGGAGGAGGAGGAGGAGGAGGAAGAAGAAGGAGGAGGAGGCGGAGGAGGGAAAGAAAGTTCCTTCTCCCTGCAGATCCTGAAATCAGACTTCATATTTTACACTCATTTTATTTTCTGGCTCCCCATCTGAAGTGCCAACTCCATGAGCATATGGCTACATGTGTCCTGGTCTATCCTCAGAACTTAAAAGAGAACTAGGCTCCAAGCATGTGCTAAGTACTAAACAGACAAAGAGCAAACATGCATGACAAGACATGACAGACCTGCAGCCTGGCCAGGAGTTGATGGTAGTGAAACAGGGTACAGAAGTCCACGTGAGTTGAGAATGCCTCCAAATCCGCTCTCTCTGCTGGGCTAGAGTGGAACTCCTGGTAGCCAGAAGAAAACCTCGTTAGGCTTCTTTCCTCTTCCTCCAGAGAAGGTTACCTCTCATGGTAACCCACACACAGGATGGGAACTCTGGACCAATTGTACAGCCGCAGTATACATCGCATAGGGAGAGCCCGAGGCTGGGCACCTGCTCCGCACTAATGTTAAACATTCCCAGAATGTGTGCCGTGTGGCAGGTGCTCTTTCTTGACAGAATCATCCCCCAGAGAAGAGAGAGGGTGAGTGGAGTTAGAACCCCAGTTTTTCAAAGGGGAAAACAGGCTCAGTGAAGCCATTTGCAGAGGGTCACGATAGGCCCACCTGGCTCCAGAGTGCCACATGAAGATAGTCATTATCCAGACAAATGTCCAAACCTGCCTGAGATTCAGTTTCCTTGTGAGCAGATGGCTATGGAGAATTTATTTATTTTTTGTGCATATGTGTTTTGACTGTGTGTATGTACGTGACACCACGTATATGCCTAGTGCCAACAGCCATCAGAAGAGGCCACTGAATCCCCTGGAACTAGAGAAATGCATGACTGTGAACTACCACGTGGGTGCTAGAAGCAGATCCTGGGTCTCCCGCAGAGTAACAAATGCTCTTATTATAAGCCATATTCCCAGCCCAACTATGGGAAATTTTAATGAGACCATATGTGCGCTATGTGCACGGGTACATAGTCTAGCATAGGACTTGGTATACATGGCAGGCAATCAATAAGTAACTTAGAGTAAGATCGTCTCAGCAGCGGTAGATCTGACAGTGATGGCGGGCTGAGAACTCAGACTCTCAGTACATCAGGAGTGAGGTAAGGCACTCACTCGGAGAGTCAGCCCAATGTGAGTCATTGCTCTGCTTTTAACCTCACCTGTAAAATGGGATGATGGTGGTCTTTCTTATTGAGTTGTTCTGATGGTTCTATACATGACAACCATGTAGCCATGGGCCACAGAGTAAGAACTCAAAGTGTGATAATAATAATTATTATTATAGATTTGAAGGTACGATTTTATTACATAGTAGAAAGTAATGATGAGGAGGACAGTTAAATCTATTTCAAGGGAAAACCTCAGGTCTCAGAGGGCCTGTTTAAAAGCCCGGAAGAAGCCCGGGTCTGGAGTTCATTAGGCAACTACCTCATCTTGGAGCTCTTGCCCCTGCATTCTAACTCTTCTGGCAACCACTGACATGCTAAGGGACAAGGAACTACAACTCCCAGGATGCGCTAGAGCAGGCCTCAATAGCAGGTATAGTGGTGCAGTCGCAAGGTCGGCTGGAAATTGTAGTCCCCAGGCTCAGACCACTGGTGGGCAGTACCTGTATCAGGAGGCGGAGCAGCTGCTCCTTGGAGAATGGAATGAAGCGCTCGCGGTACTGCTGGGCCCAGTCGCGGGGCTCCGTGGGGTTCCACATCTTTCGGTACACCCCCATCTTGTTCGCCAGGGACGACAGAGCCCGGGGAGTCCCAAGAAGAGCAGGCACCAGGGACCATACTCGGACCTTGGACCCCCAGGTCACATGCAACATGGCCAGCCCCCTTTCCCAGAGCCTAAACATAAGCAAATGAGGGGGTGTCAAAGGTCAGTTGGAGGCAGTACCTCCACGCATCCCGCCCTTCGGGGGGGGGGGGGGGACAGTCTCTATCTTAGCTTTCTTGTCCGGTTCCTTCTACACTGCACGTTTAGGTGGGTTACAGACTAGGGGCAGAGGTCGTAGTTTGGAACATTTTGCAGGCTCAGGGGCTCTGTAGTGGTACAGGTGGTTTCTGCGGAGCTTTGACAGCGAGGTGAATCTCAGGAGTGTTGAGAAACCAGGAAAAGTTAATAGCGGGTGCTGGGCCGTCCTCCCTGGGCCATGCAATCCCCCACCCTTCCCTCACCTTAGCCGACGCGCGACTGTCATTGAGTCTTCTGCGCATGTGCACGAAGAGATCCTGGGCCCAGAGGATAGGCTTCAGCAAACAGACGCATGCGCAGAGCCTGGGTCTTTGAAACCATTTTTTTTTTTTTAAAAGAGCCTTTATCTCAATTACGCATGCTTCACCGCTAATCTGTGTTTACGTATGCGCACGCGCCAAAGAAGCGTCACCCGGCCCGCTATTTCAAAGAGAGAGGCGGGGCGGGTGCGACAAGTCCGGAGGCTGGGGCGGGTCGGGCCCTCGAGCGCGCGCCCGGCCAACGGCGACCCGGCCAACGTCGGCCAAGGCCACGCCCATCCTCTAGTCAGCTCGGATAGGTGGAAAAGAAAGGGCGGGACTTGGGTGCAGCCAATCACCTGTAGAGAACAGAAAAGGCGGATAAAGAGGACCCAAAAGGAGGCTAGAGGTGTCGGGGAGCGGGAGAGGAGGGCAGGCAGACGAGGATTCTAGCTCCCAGAGGTGAACGCTGGTCCTCGGCCCTCGGAGAATAGGTGGTCCTCGGCCCTCGGAGAATAGGTGGTCCTGGGACCTCGGAGAATAGGTGGTTCTGGGCCCTCGGAGAATAGGTGGTCCTGGGCCCTCGGAGAATAGGTGGTCCTCGGCCCTCGGAGAATAGATGGTTCTGGGCCCTTGGAGAATAGATGGTCCTCGGCCCTCGGAGAATAGGTGGTCCTCGGCCCTCGGAGAATAGGTGGTCCTCCTCCGGCAGCGCCCCCCTGGGGTGAGAGAAGGCCCTGTTCCAAGAAGGTTGTCCCGTGAGTGGGGGTTGACAGACCAGACCCCAGTATGAGACAATGTGTCTTCCTGAGACAGAGCTAAAGCCTAAGCAAGGCTCATGTTATGGGAAATGACCCAAGTCAGGGAATATCTCAGATATGCCTGGGCCCTCCACGGCCTTCTATGCCAAGGGAGCTAGCTACACTCCCTCCGGGACTCTCGTCTACAACCCTCCTCACTAGTGTCCCATGTCCTGGGGTCCCTAACCACTCTGAGGACCCAGCAGGTCTGTCACCCTCATCACCCTCATCCTGTATTCCCAATACCAGGGTCTTCAGAACCCTTATCAGTTTCTGAGATCTCCAACTCCTGAGTCCTTGAGCCTACTTCCAACTTCTAGGACCTGGGTTGCCATTCCCAGAACCTACTACCCCAGCACCCAGGACCACCCAGCAGGTTCTCACCCCATATTCCTGACTACTGAAAACTGAAGCAACCCCTTCACCCTCTTCCCCTCTCTTCCTAAAGCTCCTAACAGCCCCTCGGTCCGTCCTTCCCCGCCTTGGGAGTCCAGTTCAGGGGACCCTCAGTCTCAAACTGGCTGCCACCTCTGGACACCCAGTCCTCCCTTGACACCAGACGCTGACTCCAGCCTCCACCCTACCCAAGCCTGAACCAATGCTCCCACCTCCCAGCACCCCGACTCAGACATTCCCATTTGTGTTGTCTTGCAGCAATTGAGCCCTGGGGTGGGCTTGAAGCATACAAACAGCGGTGCCCAGAAAGCAGCACCCAACACCTCTGCCCCCACCTCCCAGGACACCCAAAGAAAAGCAGCCACCATGCATCTCCCTGAAAGCCTGCAGGACCTGGCAGACAGTGAAACTGTCCGCTTTCTGAAGAGACCAAAGAGCATCTCAAGGGTCTGCGGAGGGGTGAGACCCTGCGGATCAGTTCTCAGATCGGGAAGAGGGAGGGGTCAGATAGGGAAAAAAAGCACACAGGAGCCTAAAGCTGAAGCCACCTTTTACTGAGGATCTGGTCATGTGACTAGCCATTCTCAATACCAGTTAACTCACCACAAGAAAGGACCCCACAAACTTGAGCATGATTTGTAATAGCAGCACATGAGAGACTGCAGGAGGAGAATTGTCATGGGTTTGAGGCCAGTCTAGGTGACAGTGTAGAAAAGGAAAAAAGTGAAAAAGAACCCTTTAAAGGAGAAGAAAGATACCCCTCCCCCCCAAAAAACCCCATAATTTTGATAAATGGAATCAGAGCATTTGAAGACTGCTTGCCCAGTGGGGTAGCCACAAACCACATGAGCTACTCCAATTCCAACTAATTTAATTCAGATAGCATTCTACATTCAGTGTGTCTATATTTCAGGGGCTGAGCTGCTGCAAGTACCTCGTGGCTTTCCCATTGGACATCATAGGTTCAGGACATTTTCATCATGCCAGAAAATTCCATTAACCAGCATCATTAAAGTTAACACAGAAAGGGACAGTACCATTGCGTTCTATGAGATACCCATTCATTTTCCATTTCCCAGGTGGGGATGGGGAAAACAGGGTCTGAGGTCTATTTCAAACAGGAAAAGATCTACAGATGGGAAGAAGACAGTATGCAACAGATTCAGGCATTGGGTGTGAGTGGTCACTGTCAGGCATGGGGCTGACGCTTTCTGTGCACCCTTTAGTCACCACCATATCCCCAGAGAGTCAGGACACTCATGCTGTGTGGCCTTGACATGGAACGAATCACTGACTCTCAACATCAGTACCGAAGTCATCTATCTATGTGTATGGGCTTAGCCTGCACTGCTTCCTTCTCTTTTAAATTATTTGAATGTGCCTGCATGAGTTTATGCGCACCACATGCATATAGGCACTGGTGAGGCTAGAGAGTGCCAGATCATCTGGAAGTGCAGTCAGAGCTGACAGTCGGGGCTTCTGGGAACCGAAACCTGGATCCTCTGTAAGCACAGCGTCTTAGTTACTGTTCTATTGCTGTGAAAAGGCACCATAGCCAAGGCAACTTATACAAGAAAGCATTTAATTGAAGGCCTGCTTAGAGTTTCAGAGGGTGAGTCCATGAACATCAGGGCAGGGAGCAAGGCAGCAAGCAGGTATGCATGTATGCATGCATGGAGCTGGAGCAGTGGCTGAGAGCCTGCAAGTTAGAGGCAGAAAGAGCAAACAGGAATGGCATGGGCTTTTGAAACCTCAAAGTCCGCCCCTAGTGGCACACCTCCTCCAACAAGGCCACACCTCCTAATCCTTACCAAATAGTTCCTCCTACTAGGGAACAAGCATTCAAATATATGAGCCTGGCCAAGGCATAGTGGTACACATCTTTAATTCTAACCCTCAGAAAGCAGAGGCAGGAGGATCTCTGTGAGTTCGAGGCCAGCATAGTTTACACAGCAAACTCCAAGACAGCCAAAGCTACATAGAGAGACCCTGTCTCAAACAAACATCAAACATGTGAGTCCATGGGGGCCATTCCCATTCAAATAACCCAGGCAGTACATCCTCTTAACCACTGAGCCATCTCATGGTCATGCCCCCACACACCCTCTTTTTCGTCTGGGATGTCTTTTGTATATTTTTGTTGTTTGAGACAGGCTCTAATTTTGTAGTCTAACCAGGCTGGCCTTGAATTCATAACAGAGCTTCTGTTTGAGCCTCCCTGAGTGCCGGGATATAGGCATGAGCCACCCATGCTCAACCAGCCTGTTCTGCTTCTGTTGTTTTCCCCAACGATGAGATCTGGTTAGGGTCATGGGAGCAGGAACCATCCTTCTGACCTGGTTCTGCAGTGAGAGTCTCCCCAGGTTCCCAATCCAGAGTATCCAGACTATCTTCTCTCTGTCCTCTGGATCAATTCAGACAGGCCTAACTTTGAGTCTTAGCCTATATGTCCGTCAGAGGGACAAACTACCCTGTTGGTTGGGCTGCCCCAGGCATAGCCAGCAGCAGCAGCAGCAGCAGCAGCAGCAGCAGCAGCAGCTCCTTTCCTTCCCAGAAATGACCCTTTGGCTCACTAACTTACATGGTCAGACTGTGGCCTGACACATCCGTCTTCTCTGAACCCGTGTCCTCATCTGTAACAAAAGTGCCCAATACCCCCACTCCTGGGCAGGATTGCTGTGAAGATGAGACAAAGCAATACATATACACGCTGACTAGCAGGGGGCTGGCAAATGCTGAGCTCTCCTTAAATAGCAAGTATTGTCACTGAAATAATTCTCAACTGTGAGGGAGGAGAGGGCTCGAGGAACCTGGGATGACAGGAACTGGTGCACGCTGTCTTTTATTGTCAGAAGAGGGGACTTACGACTGTCACACACTGCTCACTGGTGCCTTCTCTCCTCACCCCAACCTATGACAAGGACATATTAATATGTATAATCCAAGGGGAAACTGAGACTCCCAGATGGAGGTTGAGTGATCAATCTGTCAAGGTCATTACCCACCAGATGAAGAGGTCAAACTCAGATCCACTCACTGTCTCCAGTGCCTGGACAGGGGTAGCAGGCATGAAGGAGCAGGGAGCCCAGCTGGTATGGCCAAGGGCAAGCCAGGGAGAAGGCAGCCAGCCATGCTAGACCTTGTGGTCATGGACTTTGCCTGGGCTCCCATCCTCCCTCCCCAACAGTCTCCTTCCCCTGGCCTAGTTCCTCAGTGGGAGTCTCTGGGCAGCTGGTATTCGTGTCCTCCGTGCTCCTTGCCAGCTGGTATCTGAACTCATGAATCTTTGTTCCCCTCCTAGAGACAAGCGAAGGAGGGTGCTGGAAGAAACGGGTCTCAGCCTTCAAGGAAATAGGATCCCCAGCTAGTTGATGCCCCTCCCCACATTTCCAATGCCCTAGGCTCCACTGCCCCAGAAGTCAGGAGGGCTGGACTCAAGCCCCACCCTAGAGCAGCTAACTTTAAGGGTCTGCTTCCTCTCTAGTGAGTCCTGTGAACCAGTATTGTCCTGAGCACTTCCCAGACCTGAGCCCCCACTGTTCTCCACAACATAAACACACGGGGAAGCTGAGGTCCGATGGTCTGAGTGCCTGCTCAAAGCTATGCAGCTTTGCAGAGTCAGAAACGTGTGGCTCTTTCTGCTGTGTTGTAGTGTGGCAGGGAATTAACAATGTGTACTTCCCTTTGTGAGGTGGTACACACTTCCAGGGAGGAGCACGGGTAAAAAGAATGAGTTCAAAAATAATTGATGTGCCCTCCAGTTCTTTCCTGGCCTCATCTTGGCATGAGCAGTGTGCTTCCTCAAGACTGAGCCTTAGCTCCCAGACCAGTGGTCCTCACCCTTCCTAGTGCCGTGTCACGAAATCATCTCATTGCAACTTCATAACTGTAATTCTACTGTTATGAATCGTAATGTAGGAAAGGTTGAGAACCATTGTCCCAGACCATCTTACAGCCTTCCTTCATGAACTTAACTAGAAAGTACTTGGCAAGAAGAGAGACTAGCCGGGCGGTGGTGGCGCACGCCTTTAATCCCAGCACTCGGGAGGCAGAGGCAGGCGGATCTCTGTGAGTTCGAGACCAGCCTGGTCTACAAGAGCTAGTTCCAGGACAGGCACCAAAAACTACAGAGAAACCCTGTCTCGAAAAACAAAAACAAAAACAAAAACAAAAAAAAAAGAAGAGAGACTAGTTATTTTTATTACAAAGCAATAACTGGAGCAATAAAAGGAGAGAGAGGAAGACACGACAAAGGCAGGTGATTAGGGAAGGCTTTTACCTCACCCCACACACTGAAGGGCACGGAAAGAGGTACTCTTCACACATTAATGTAGGTCCTACCTGCACTACTGCAAACATACACACCCCTGCAGAACCTGTGCCTGGGAATTCAAATCTTATCAAAATTTTCGTTTTTCTTCTGCACAACTTCCCATTGTTTACAGTTAGAGCCAAAATGTCTCTGAAATCCTCAGGGCTCTGTTCTCCCTCCCAGCCTGCTCTGTGAATTTCTCTCTCACCCTCACCCTTTATACAGTCCATCGGCCACAGGACCCTTAGAACTTCCCCAATCCCTGGGTCTGGCCCTAGCTATCTTAGGACCCTTCCATGCTCGAAGAAATTCTTTTTTTTTCCCATTTTTTATTGATATTTATTGAGCTCTACATTTTTTCTGCTCCCTCCCTGACTCTCACTCTCCCCTCCCCCCTTCAACTCTCCCCCAAGGTCCCCATGCTCCCAACTTACTCAGGAGATCTTGTCTTTTTATACTTTCTACTTCCCATATAGATTAGATCTACGTAAGTCTCTCTTAGTGTCTGCATTGTTGTCTAAGTTCTTTGGGATTGTGGTTTTATAGGCTGGCTTTCTTTGCTTTATGTTTAAAAACCAGCTATGAGTGAGTACATGTGATAATTGTCTTTCTGTGTCTGGGTTACCTCACTCAAAATAATGTTTTCTAGCTCCATCCATTTGCCTGTAAAATTCAAGCTGTCATTTTTTTCTGTTGTGTAGTACTCCATTGTGTAACCGTACCACATTTTCCTCATCCATTCTTCGGTCAAAGGGCATTTAGGTTGTTTCCAGGTTCTGGCTGTGACAAACAAAGCTGCTGTGAACATAGTTGAACACATGTCCTGCTCAAAGAAATTCTAACAAGGGGCTAAAAAGATGGCTCTTGTTTTTCCAGAGGACCCAAGTTTAACTCTGACCACCCAAATAGTGGCTCACAACCATCCTTAACTCTAGTTCCAGGGGATCTAATGCCCTCTTCTGACTTGAATGCACCAGAGACACAACTGGTACGTGCATACATCCAGGTTAAACACTCATACACATAAACACAACTGGTACGTGCATACATCCAGGCTAAACACTCATAAACACAACTGGTATGTGCATACATCCAGGCTAAACACTCATACATATAAACACAATTGGTACGTGCATACATCCAGGCTAAACACTCATACATATAAACACAACTGGTATGTGCATACATCCAGGCTAAACACTCATACATGTAAAGTAGATCTTAGAATTAAAAAATTCAAATGAGAGTTTTAACTGTCACACCTCCTTGGGTGTGATGTTGCGGTCTTTGAGCACTAGCTCTTGCCTGCATAGATGTCCTGCATATCAGATGTTTACATTACAATTCACAGCAGTAGCAAAATTACATCTATGAAGTAGCAACTAAAATGATTTTATGGTTTGGGGTCACCGCAGCATGAGGAGTTCGTATAAAGGGTCACAGCTTTACGAAGGTTGTGAGCCACTGGTATAGGCATGTACCACCATGCCTTGCAAAACTCCCTTAACATCCAGATCTCAACTTACTACTTTCTAAATTCAGCCCCAGAACTTTGGTTTCCACCCAAACTTCAGCTCTTGTCCACTCTGCTCTGACCTGACTCCCCAGCATGCAGACTTACCCCTCAGCCAGCTAACTCTACAGCACCCGAAGGCTTTTTCCAAACTGCAAGCTGATCCTGCCCTGCCCTGCTCACAGCCTTCCAAGCAATGGTCCCGCTACTCAACGCTTCTCATCCTGGAGCATTCCATGAAGAATGTCTGCTGGACCAACTTCCCTTTCTACCCAGTAGACACACAAAGGTTCCTTCCATGCCTGACATATGGCTTGCCACACTGCAGTATGACGGGGCTTCAGTCTCCCACAGGTTTGCGCTAATAGGAGCCTCTGCTCTCAAGGCTGGTTCCAGCATGAGGCAGGCAGACCGTGAAAGATGAAGAACCGTATGGTCGGGGTTCAAGTGGATGCTCTGCTGCTCACTAGCTGAAAACTCATCCAGTTCCTTGTCCTCAGTGCCTCAGACTTATTATCAGAAAAGTTGTGGGTGGTTATAGCGCCACCTCAGAGAACGCAGGTGCACGGGTGTGGACGCAGTTACCAAGGCAATGCTGTAGTGCTTTTTAAAGAATTCTTAAGCAGGGGGCTGGAGAGATGGCTCAGAGGTTAAGAGCACTGCCTGCTCTTCCAAAGGTCCTGAGTTCAATTCCCAGCAACCACATGGTGGCTCACAACCATCTGAAATGAGATCTGATGCCCTCTTCTGGCTGCAGACACACAGAATATCGTATACATAATAAATAAATATTTAAAAAAAAAAAAAAGAATTCTTAAGCAAAAACTAGGTGCCTATAATCCCAGAACTTGGGAGGCTGAGGCAGGAAGATGACTATGAGCTCAAGGTCAGCCAGGGCTGCTTGTGAAATCCTGTCTCAAAAAAAAAAAAAAAATCCCAAAGTAAAAAGTCAAAATGTTGACATTTTAATTCTGTAGTCAGTACTGCATGTCTGTTATGCCTTTGAACATTTTTGATATCTTTTAATTATTTCACAAGTTTATTTCAAAAAATGAATTGGGTGAGGAGGGAGCTGGAAGATGGCTTGGCAGCTAAGAGTACTTGCTACTCTTGCAGAGAATCTGAGTTTGGTTCCCACCACCTACCTCACAACTACTTATAACACCAGCTCCAGGGGATCCAATACCTTCTCACTTCCACAGGCAAGCAGGCACACACACACGCATACAAGCATATACACAGAGCATAGACATGGCCAAACATGCATAGTTTAAAATCCTTTAAAAATGATTTGGGAGCTGAAAAAATGGCTCCGCTGTTGTGAGTACTAGCTGCTATTCCGGAGGTCCCAGGTTCAATTCTCAACAGACATAGGGTGGCTTACAGACCATCTGTAACTCCAGTTCTCCCATGGGCATTGCATACATGTAGTTTGCAGACATACAGACAAAATACCCACACATGTTAAATTAATAAATTTAAAAGTTAAAAAGATGAACTGAGTAGTGGTGGTGCATTCCTTTAAACCCAGCACTTGGGAGGCAGAGGCAGGCGGATCTCTCTGAGTTCGAGGCCAGCCTGGTCTACAGAGGGAGTTCTAGGACAGCTAGGGATACATAGAGAAACTCTTTCTCAAAACACCAAAATAATAATAATAATAATAAATTAGCTGGGCAGTGGTGGCACACTCCTTTAATCCCAGCACTCAGGAGGCAGAGGCAGGTGAATCTCTGTGAGTTCAGGGCCAGCCAGAGAAACCATGTCTTTAAATAAATACATACATACATACATACATACATACATACATACATACATACATACTAATTGGGACTGAACACTGTAGGAGGAGGCCACCTGTTTGTCCCAGCCACCCAGTTTGGGACACAGAAACTATTATTTAAATCACTGCTTGGCCCATTAGCTCTAGCTTCTTATTGGCTAACTCTTACATCTTAATGGAACCTATCTCCATTAATCTGTGCATCACCACGAGGTCCTGGCCTACCAGCAAAGTTTGAGCACATCTATCTCCAATGGTGGCTCCGTGGCTTCTCTCTGACTCCAACTTCTCTCTCCCAGAATTCAGCTTAGTTTTCCCCACCTAGCTCTGTTCCCCTATAGCTCTGCTATAGGCCCAAATAAATACAGTTCCTATATTTATCAATGGTAAGCACAGCACACAGAGGGGAATCCCACATCAGAACACAGGGCTCAGTGGTAGAGTGCTTCACTAACATGAAAAGGCCCTGGTGTCAGCCCTCAGCACTGGGTGGAAGGGAGAGGAGGGGGACACCTCTTAGTAGGGCTTGTACCCTGAACAAGGGTGGTGACAGGAGAGTACAGAACAGAGCAAGGATGAGGGGACAAAGATTAAGTTAGCTAAGGCAAGAGTGCATTGGAAGCCACGGTGATGGGCTAGAATTGGGGCACTGGGGAGCCTTGAGGGACTGCAAGCCAGAAGAGCAGAGGGGAGACTGGGATGAGGGTAGGGAAAGGATGAGGCCAGAGCCTGGATGGAGGAAAGGAGATGAAGGGCAGACACAGGGCTCTGAGGCAGTATCAGGGGCAGCTGCAGAATGCCCCATACCCAGAGTGTCACCCAAAGGGAAAGACATCTGGAAGGAGGCACTGAGTTCCACCCTGTCTGCTGTGGTTCACAGGTCTTTTCCCTGGTCATCTTTTCCTCTCTACTAATTGATGGTTACCAGAACAGGGCAGAGTCTCCTGAGCTCCACTGTGTCTTCAACCGCAATTACGTGGCCTGCGCCTTCGCAGTAAGAGCTGGCTTCCTGTCCTTCCTCAGCAGCTTGGTCTTCCTTGCCCTAGACGCCCATGAGAACCGTATCATAGAAAGCGGCTCTAAGACAGCCTTCCGGCTCTTAGACCTCATCCTGGCCGGTGAGTCCCAGGGGAGCATGCAGAGCACCCTTCTCTTCAGCCCTCCCAGGATCCCCAGTGCCTACAGGTCCCAGTCCTGGGTCCACCCTGCCAAACCTGTGCCTGATGGTCCTCCCACTGTGAGGGTCTGACTCCATGGCTCCTCCCAGAAGCATCTTCTAGTCCTTCCTTCCCATCCCCTCCTTGCCTCTAGCCCAAGCTGCTGCTTCCTCTCATTTCACTCCCTGGCTCACTGAGCACAGTCTGGAAAGCCCACCCCATGGTGGAAATTTGATTCAGAGCACTGAGCCAGATGGACCCACAGTGAAAGTTAGGATGAGACTCTACCTTGCAGGGGTTTCTGGTGTGGAATGAGTTAAGGGGTGCCTAGAGTCATGTGGACACCTGCTGAGCACTTCCCACTGTTAGGCACACCATTAAGGTATGAGCCTCCTCTTCTCCAGTTCTAAGACAGCCCTTGGGGTAAGTCCTGCTCATCTTATTTTACAAGAAAAGCAGAGGCTGCGGTAGTCATCTGACTGTGCCACTGCTGCCCAGTGGATGGCAAGCCCCCCTGTGCTTTATAACCGTGCTGTAGATCTGTAGAGCTCCGCACACAGAAATATAACTCTATACCATGCTGTAGATCTGTAGAGCTCGCACACAAAAACATAACTCTATACCATGCCGTAGATCTGTAGAGCTCTGCACACAGAAATATAACTCTATACCATGCTGTAGATCTGTAGAGCTTGGCACACAGAAATATAACTCTATAACAGTGCTGTAGAATCTGTAGAGCCTAGCACACAGAAATATAACTCTATACCATGCTGTAGATCTGTAGAGATCACACACAGAAATATAGCTCTATAACCGTGCTATAGAATCTGTAGAGATCAGCACACAGAAATATAGCTCTATAACCGTGCTGTAGATCTGTAGAGCTCAGCACACAGAAATATAACTCTATACCATGCTGTAGAATCTGTAGAGCTCAGCACACAGAAATATAACTATACCATGCTGTAGATCTGTAGAGCTTGGCACACAGAAATATAACTCTATACCATGCTGTAGATCTGTAGAGCTCAGCACACAGAAATATAACTCTATAACAGTGCTGTAGATCTGTAGAGCTCAGCACACAGAAATATAACTCTATACCATGCTGTAGATCTGTAGAGCTCAGCACACAGAAATATAACTCTATACCATGCTGTAGATCTGTAGAGCTCAGCACACAGAAATATAACTCTATACCATGCTGTAGATCTGTAGAGCTCAGCACACAGAAATATAACTCTATACCATGCTGTAGAATCTGTAGAGCTCAGCACACAGAAATATAACTCTATAACCGTGCTATAGAATCTATAGAGCGGGGGCTGGAGAGATGGCTCAGAGGTTAAGAGCTTCGCCTGCTCTACCAAAGGTCCTGAGTTCAGTTCCCAGCAAACACATGGTGGCTCACAACCATCTGTAATGGGGTCTGGAGCCATTTTCTGGCTTGCAGGCATAGACACAGACAAAATATTCTATACATAATAAATAAATAAATAAATAAATATTTAGAATCTATAGAGCTCAGCACACAGAAATATAACTCTATACCATGCTGTAGAATCTGTAGAGCTCAGCACACAGAAATATAACTCTATACCATGCTGTAGATCTGTAGAGCTCGGCACACAGAAAGCCCACATTTTATACCCAGGCCCTCAGATCCTCTTTAAACTATCTCTCTTCCCCTCCCCAGAAGCCATTCCCAGCTCCTCAGAGCCAGAGACTGCTTCTGTCAGAGAAGCTCTTCACTGAGAAGGGGCTGTCCTCTCTCAAGGCCCCCAGCACATGACATGTGGCTGTCCTCTATAAAGGCCCCCAGCAAATGAGTTGTCTCTGTCCTCTATGAAGGCCCCCAGCACATGAGATGTGGCTGTCCTCTATGAAGGCCCCCAGCGCATGAGATGTGGCTGTCCTCTATGAAGGCCCCCAGCGCATGAGATGTGGCTGTCCTCTATGAAGGCCCCCAGCGCATGAGATGTGGCTGGCCTCTATGAAGGCCCCCAGCGCATGAGATGTGGCTGGCCTCTATGAAGGCCCCCAGCGCATGAGATGTGGCTGGCCTCTATGAAGGCCCCCAGTGCATGAGATGTGGCTGGCCTCTATGAAGGCCCCCAGCGCATGAGATGTGGCTGGCCTACAAGGAACTGGGCTTCTTAGAGCCGCTGATGAAGCTGACACTAGATGTAGCTCCAGCTCTGTATTAGATGTGGGAATGCCACTCCAGAAGTTGACTTTTGGGGACACTTGAGGAATTTAGATTGGCACTGGTGGGGGGTGTCACAGGACTCCCTAACCCATCCCTAGCACACTTGGCCTGTGCCCCAGCATGCTTACCCTCTTTTCTTCCCTCGCCCCTCTAGTCATCTGGGCAGGTGTCTGGTTTGGGGCCTTCTGCTTCCTAGCCAACCAGTGGCAGCATTCGAATTCCAAGCATTTCCTCACGGGGAACAGCAGCCCCAAGGCAGCCATTGCCTTTGCTTTCTTCTCCGTCCCTGTCTGGGTAAGGACAAGCCCTGGCACCCCTCCAGGGTGGGTTGGGAGGGCTACAACCAGGACTCTCCCCGGGCCTCTGCTGTCATCCTCCGAGCCTACCTTCCTCAGGCATCCCCATCTTGGGTACTGTTGCACTGTGAGCAGACAGCTATCCACTGCATCCCCTAGGCCAGCTCCTGGGTCTCCCTGTCTTCCCGTTCCATCCCAGCCAACTTAAATCCTACCCTTTCCTGCCCACAGATATTCCAGGCGTACCTGGCCTTCCAGGACCTCCGAAATGAGGCTCCATTCCCCTACAAGCGCTCCCAGGATGAGGGTGCTGTGGTGCTGAACACCCTTTCCCCGTCATCCACCAGTAGTCCTGCCAACCCTCCCACCACAGGCCCCAACAGTGTGAGTTACAGCAGCTCAGCCCTGTCCCCCTACCTGACTACTCCAAAGGCCCCCCGCCTGGCTATGATGCCAGACAGCTGAACAGCCTTACCTACATCAGTAAAGAGCTCCTTCTCCTGAGGGGTTTCTGAATAATCCTGTCCTCTGTCTGTTCCTCTTATCCCTTGAGTTGCAGGGGGATGAGGGGGACCCCCTGATAAAGGTTACATTTCTGTGCTACCAAGTACCAATCACGCTGCTGACCACAGGTCGGAAGTGTTGACAGGCAGGAAGCCCTGCCATGTCACTTGTACCCTGAGCCCACACTGGCCTTGAAGAGGAGGCACAAGGGCCTCATACTGCAGCTAAGGTGAGGCTGAGAGAGAAAAAGACCTTCTTCCCCTCAGAGCAGCGCTGACCCAGCAGCTCACGCTCTTCACCCCACATGACAGGATCCTCAACAGGGCGACTTGAGTCCGGAGGCAGTCAGGGCACCGAGTCCATGATGAGATTTAGATCTGTATCTTCAAATACATTACATCTGGCCTAGGAAAGAGGCAAGTGTCTCTAATCTACACCTCCAGGGTCAACAAACTACAGACCTGCTAGGAGGGATCAGGCAGATGGCACCTTGTGCCAGAGTGTCAGCCTTTCCTCACACCCAGCCATGGGGCTGAGGGTGCAGACATTTGCTCAAAGCTACATTGAGAAAAGAAAAAAAGAGGCAATTTTAATATATTTCATTTAACTTAATATATCCATTGTGTTACTGTTTCAATGTACAGTCAATCTGAAAATTCAGATTTTCTTCTTTGTAAGTCATGGTTTGACTGTGTAGCACAGGCTGACCTGAGCCTCAATACTGGGATTCTAGGCAAGCCCACCCTTCCAGCACTGAATGCTCCCGCCGCCTTTTACATTCGCTCCCACCATGAAACTCCACCCTATGCCTCCACTCCCAACAGCTCACTTGGCATCTCCACGCCAGGTGCTAGGTGGGCAACCCCCCGGCAGAGCCACTCCTGACCCTCGTGCTGCTCTCTCAGAAACAGCTAAAGCATCTTTTTTGTTGTTGTTATTTGGTTTGTTCTTCTATGTGAAATTGGTGGATAACAGACTTTTTCTTTTAAAATAGGACGCTAGAGCTATAACTCAGTTGTTGCACTTGCTCAGCATGCACAGATCCCTGGGCTCCTTTAATCTCTAGCATCACAAAAACCAGTTGTGAGAGTGCAGCCATCTCTCAGGAGGGGGGCGGGAGGGTCAGAAGTTCAAGGTCAACCTCGTTAAGGAGGGATTGAGGCCAGCCTAGGATACATCACACACACACACACACACACAAAACCAAACCTGTACAAGGGCTGGGGCTAGCATGACCTGCAGAGCATTCATTTGTAAACTGAACAAAGATGCAAGTTATGAGGTGAAATTTAGACTCCGGTATGTCCTTTGAGGGACCTCCTGTGTGTCGGGCACAAAAATCACACAGCCTGGTTCCCATGGAGAGGAAGAAAACAGCAGAGTGGCGGGAAGCACTCTGACCAGGGAGACAGGCCTTAGCCTTCTATGCTGTTGTAAGCTGGAAGGTCTTCAGTGCGTCGTGTAGTTTCCCTTAGACGAGTGGTTCTCAACCCCTCAACCCGTGTGCAAGGAGGCATCTCAGAGATAAGCTGTCAGGGCCCCGCCCACCCTGCGCTGGTGTCAGGCTCTGGGCAACACTCTTCTCACCAGGCCCCACTAAAACACCGCACAGAATACCAGGGCTCAGGAGAGAGAAGTCCAGGAACAAGCCCATCCTTGTCACTCGTCCTCCTGGGCCTCACTCTTCTCATTTATGAAGTGTTCCTTCCTCGAGACACTCAGGGCCAAATGAGAACATTCATGTGATATCAGGGTATAGCGAGCCCTCTGGAAAAGTTAGCTTCAGTCCCTGAAGCTTGTCCAAAGAACTGGAATTGGACACAACTAAGAACTGAGAAGTTCTCAAAGGATAAATACGAAGTTTAACTGAACCAAGGGTCAAAATCCAGATGCTGACTGGGGGCAGAGCTCAATGAAGGAGCACTGCCTGGGAGGCATACATGACCCTGATTGGAGCCCCAGCACTGCAAGAGACAGACAAAAATGACCCTGCCACTGAGGAGAGCCAGCAAACAAGGGAAACAGCCAGGTGTGGAGCCCATCTCAAAGGAGGCCAGAAAGAATTCGTTTGCTTTTTTTTAGTTGTTTTTTGTTTGGTTTTGTGTGTGTGTGTGTGTGTGTGTGTGTATGTGTGTGTGTGTGACAGGATTTCTCTGTGTAACAGCCCTGACTGTTCTGGAACTTGCTTTATAGACCAGGCTGGCCTTGAACTCACAGAGATCCACCTGTGCCTGCTTCCCAAGTCCTGGGATTAAAGGCGTGCACTACCACACCCTGCTTTCATTCTCCTTTTAATTCTTAAAAACACAAACCACGTTAGCCCGGTAATAAATGGCGACAGTCCATAGCCAACTTCTAGCTCTCTGAGAAATGCAGGCATCGCACCTCCTCAGCTCCAGCCGTCTGCTGCCGTCTAAAATGAGGGCCGTCACTGCTGAACGCACCGCTAGAAATCCAGACCGGATGTAAAGATCTGTTTTTTAAAAGCTTTTTTTTTCTTTCATTTTTATAAAACAGTATCAAAATGTCAGGGTTGGGGGATAGCTGGAGAGATGGCCCAGTAGTTAAGAGCCCAGGCTACTCTTACAGAGGACCTGATTTCAAGTCATAGCACCCACATGGTGGCTCGCAACTGTCTTAACTTCAGTTGCAGGGGACCTGATGCCCTCTTCTGGCCTCTGCAGATACCAGGCACACAAATATTACACAGACACACATGCAGGTAACACTCATACACATAAACCATGTTTTAAATGCCAACTGAGAGAAGGATGAGGCTGTGCCGTCATGTGTAGGCCGTGCATGTTCTTCAAGGTCCTCTGTGGTAATCAGGTCGAGAGTCATCAGGCAGTTTTTATATCAAATGAAGAATAAGATTCTCCTAGCCTCTTCCCTGCAGAACCTCGAGGTATCAAGGCGCACTAGAGAGTCCTGGGGAACCCATTTCTCATCTTCCCGTGCCTTCAAGATCTCTGACCATCTCCAGACGGTCCATGGGCAAAAGTAGAAGCCAGGGCCCAGCACAAACCAAAGTGAGCAGGGAACAGCAGAGAGAAGGACAGTTTTCCTCAGTTTATTTCAAGAGAACAAAGAATCAGCCATCAAATTCTGTACAAAAACATGGTGTTAGAGTTTGGCGGCCGACAGCCAGCTAGCCTCCTTCCCTTGCCTAAGTCCAAAGCTTCCCCTAATTTAACAAAAACAGGACCCAACCCCCTACCCCCCCACACAAAAAGCTAACAAATTCTGGAAAAAATTATGAAAAATTAGGAAGACCCTCCTTAACTTTCTTCCTTATTCCTACCAATCCAGGGACTTGTGGGGAGGATCGTGGTCACAGCCAAGGTGGGCAGGCAGGCATTGGCAGGCGTAGTGTTTGGCAACCATGGGGCTGGGGTGGGATCTTGGAGGGAGACAAGTGGCTTAGAGAAGGAAGTAGACCTCCACTGGCCCTGGTCCAGAGAACACTCAAAACACAGTTTATAAAAAATCAGGGCCAGGGTAGAAGAGAAAAAAGTCATTAGAATCAAAAACTAAATAGTGGAAAGATTTGTTTTTTTGTTTTTCTTCTCTAAAAGGCAAAAGGCTACAAACAGCTCAGGTCCTGAGCTCCCCAGGATAGGGGTCTTCCACTGACCCCAAAACCCAGCTGGAGGGGTGGGGAGCCAGGAGAGGCGAGCACTTTAAAAAGCCAACTCTGGATGAGAAGGCCTTGATCTTGAGCAGCCTTCTCTGCCTCCTGCCCTGCCTCGGTGAAGGCTGGTGAGGCCAGGGCTATGCCGGTAAGCTCAGCTTCTTCCCCTTGAGGACTGTGGAGAAAGAGACATGGTGAGCCTTCCACCCCACAGAGGGGCAACCTCCCACCCTGAGCAAGCTCCGCTAGTGAGCTGTGCAAGGAGAGGGAACCCCTGACTCTACATCCTCAACTACCAGGTTGAGTCTAGATCAACCAGGGGGTAGAACCAAGGGCTGAGCAGAGTGGGCAGAGCAGGCTGTTTTCAGTAGTGCTGACTATAAACATGGATCAGACAGCCTAGCAGGGTTGACAGGCAGGACTACCCCATCCAACCTTCTAAAAGCCTTGATTCTAGGGCCTGGCAACAACCTGATATCCAGGCTCTTGTCTCTACTGCCCCAGACTGTGTTTTTGTGATGCCTAGGCTGGCCTCAAACTCGACACAATCCTGCCTTAGCCTCCACAGCCGGGGTTACAGGCCTGGTCTTACTGCCTCTTTCCTTCCTTTACATGCTGATTTCTGGTCTTCAGGTGCCCACGGCCCTTCTATCCCAGCACCCCAAGAACCCATGCACTCAGTGTTCCTCTCGTCACTAGGCAGTCTCCCTTTATGGGCTGTCTTCCTCAGGAGGATCTAAGGGAGGAGAGCGCCTCAACTGCTTCTTCCTCCATGGCTGAGCCATGGACATGGCAGACACTCAGCAAGTTTGTACAATGAGAACAATGAATTTCACCCTCAGAATTCCTGCTTTGCCGATCTCCACTTGCAGAAATGCAGCCTGAGAGTCAGAACTCGGGCCCTGGGGAGGCGGGGTCTGGAATCTAGAATCTAAATAAGGGATGGTAGGCCTGGAACCCCAGAAGCTAGGAAAGGAAGCCTCATCCCCAGGTGATATTTGACTACAGAATGGCCCTGGGCCCAGGGAATACAGGACTGGGGACAGAGCAGGCCTCTCAGCCAGCCCCGCATCCTGGTTACCTTTGGTGATGTAGAGGTAGAAGAAATCGCAGTAGAGGACCGTCTGGACCAGGCCAGCAACAATGGCAATAAGGTCAAAAAAGCCCTCAAAGTGGTAGCGCCAGATCCAGTTGAAGAGATAGAGCGTGCGGTAGACACCCAGTGCGAACAGGTAGTGGCTGGTGATGGTCTCCGCCTCACCCGTCTTGCTCACCATGAACAACTGCGGCAGGATGGCCACTGACTCCAGGTAGATGGAGAAAGTCCAGAGGATCTGCAGAGGCCAGGGTACGGACAGGGTGAGACAGCTGGCCAGCAGCGTTACGGGAGGAGCTCTCTGACCCGACCTAGCACTAAGATGAGCCCACCATTCTGTTCTCATTGTGTGCCCTAATGCCCCCTTATACCGAGAGGAACTGAAGCCTGAGAGGGAAGACCCCTGCCATGATCACAGAGCTCAAGCAGCAGAGCTGGGGACCTGGCTGGAGCTCGGCCCATGAACACTTGTCATCCTCATCTCCCGAAAGCAAAGGGCACCCAATTCCAACCCACTCCCGACCCCCACCTCTGCAATGGAGACCGTTCCTGCTCTAAGATTACCAATGAATATTCACCCCCGACCCCATCTCTGCCAGGACCGTTTCTGCTCCCCTAAGGATGCCATTAAATATGTGACCTTCAATGACCTAAGTCACACTACATTACTCTCTAGCTTAAAATCCTTTGGTGGCTTGTTACTGCTCAGAATAAAATCTAAACCCCTGACCTTACCCCTCAAGATCCTCCCGCTTGCCGAGGCCTCCCAACTTCAGCAGGCACCTCCTGAAAAAGGTCTACACTGGCCGCTTTTCCTTGTCTTTGGGATTGTTTATTTACTTTTATTTGTTTTACTTAAAATTTAAAAAAAAAATGGGGCTGGAACAATGGCTGAGCAGTTAAGAGTACTGGCTGTGTATCCAGAAGGCCCGGGTTTGATGGCACATGGCAGCTCACAACTGTAACCCCAGGCTGAGGAGATGTAACAGCTCCTGTTGGGGACTCCATGCTCATTAGTGACACTTGATGTGGGATTCCCCTCTGTGTGCTGTGAATACCATTGGCTAATAAAGAAACTGCTTTGAGCCTATAACAGAGCAAGGCAGAACAGAGCTAGGCAGGGAAAACTAAACTGAATGCTGGGAGAAAGAAGACGGAGCCAGGGAGAAGCTATGGAGCCGCTGCCAGAGACAGACATGCCGAAACTTCACCAGTAAGCCACAGCCACATGGCGATACACAGATTAATGGAGATGGGTTAGTTTAGGATATAAGAGTTAGCCAGAAATACGCTTAAGCTATTGCCCAAACAGTGTTGCAAATAATATAGCTTCTGTGTGGTTATTTCGGAGTCTGGGCAGCTGGGAACACATCCTGTCATAGCTCCTCTCTGCATCGCCAGCACCGGCCGATCGTCAACTGGAGTGTACAGCTACAAGGGCCGACCAGGTCATCACAGCTGTCTGAAAGTCCCACCTGGGACCATCAGCCACATACTGAAACCTCCCCTCAGAGAGCAAAGCCAAGTGACAGCTGGGGCTTCTCCACAACTGTTTGGTTTGTAAGAAGGAAGTGAGAAATACCAGCACATGCTGGTAATAACCCAGGAACCTCTCTTACACCGTGGGGCATTAACTGGCTTTAGCCTTAATATTTCAAGGTGAGCCCTGCTATTATTCTCATTTGAACAAACTGAAGGCCCAAAGAACCCACTCCCAGGCAGGTATACTCCAGTTAAAAAACTTAGCTGGGCATGGTAGGATTAAAAGCATGAACCACCACGCCCAGCTAAGTCTTTAAAACTCATGTGTATGGCTGCTTTGCCCACAGGTAAGTACGTGCACTATGCCCACGTGTGGTTCTCACAGAGGTCAGAACAGGTGTTAGGTCCCTGGAACCTGAGTTAGAGGGTCGGGATCAAACATGCATGTGTATTTAGAAACTGGACGACATTCTTCTGAAAATGCTCTTAACACTGGCCATCTCTCTCCAGCCCCCTGATTTCTTTTTAAGATTTGTTTTTATTTTTATTTATATGTATGTCTGCATGTCTATATAAGTGAATGCCACATATACAGTGGGTGCCTGTGGAGGCCAGAAAAAAGCATAGGACCCTGGAGCTATATTCACAGGCAGCTGTATGGTATGGGTCAGGTCCTGGGAGTCAAATTCTGCAAGATCAGGGAGTGCTCTAACTGCTGAGCTATCTCCAGCCCTAAGATCTAAACTTTATTCTGTTTTTTATTTTATCCTTCATTCATTCATTCATTCGCTCATTCATTTTTGAGGCAGAGTCTCACTATGTATTCTTAGTTGGCCTGGAACTCAGTATGTAGACCAGGTTGGACTCACACTCACTGAGATCAACCTGCTTCTGCCTCCTGAGTACTGGAATTAAAGACATATAACACTGAACCCAGCCAGAGAGCTGGAATTTTTCTTAAAGAGTATTTTCAGACTAGGTGTGGTGGTACAGGCTTGTAATCCCAGCACTTGGGAGGCTGAAGCAAGAGTATTTTTTCAACTTATGGCCATTCTGGCCTACACAGCAAAATCTTGTCTCAAAAAGTTATTTTTCAGCAGTGCAGTGGTGGTGCACACTTTTAATCCCACCACTCAGATGGCAGAGGCAGGCACATCTCTGTGAGTTCAAGGCCAGCCTGGTCTACATAATGAGTGCCATGACAGTCAAGGCTATACAAGGAAACTCTGTCTCAAAAACAAAAAAAAGTCATTTTTCATTCTCTGGGTGAAACATAACTTTCAGAGCACACCACTGACTAGCACAGACTCAGAAAACAATCACCCCTATGCCTACCCCACCTCAGTCAGGCTCCCTGCCTGCAAAATGAGTCCAGTAACCCCAGCTTGGCTGCGGCAGAGAATACTTTGACATTCAGGTAATGCCCAGTCAGAGGCTGAAGCCCAGTTCCAGGCTCTCCCAGCACAACAGCCACCCTCCCCGTGGGCCAGGGTTGGCTTTAGCCTGCACATTGCTTTCAGAAATGCAGTTTGCAAAGTGGCAATATCATAGCCAATGAGGTTTATCCAAGGTTCAGGTATTGCTAATGGAAAACTTTGTCAACTGGGCGCACACCTTTAATCCCAGCACGCAAACTTGGGAGGCAGAGACAGGCGGATCTCTGTGAGTTCGAGGCCAGCCTGGTCTACAAGAGCTAGTTCCAGGACAGCTAGGGCTGTTACACAGAGAAACCCTGTCTAGAAAACAAACAAACAAAAAAAGACTTTTCCCAGTATCCCACCATGACGGACTGAAATATAGTTGGCATTGGTAATTTTAAAAGAAAAAAGAAATATATTTTGAATATGTGGCTAAAACTCTGAAGTTCATAACTTTTCTGAGTACCAAACTGCAGCTTCTGTTGAAAACCTCGGCATAACTGATACCCAGGGCCGGCTGCCTGTGAGACAGGTGCGCCGCAGAGAGAGAGTGCTTCAGTTGATGTGCCCTCCAGCCCATGGGGCACGAGCTGCCGGCTTAGCACACGCCCTCCAAAGTCCTCTGAGGAGCATAATATACAGACCCAACCAAAGGGTAAAAATCAAAACAGTCAACACCTCAATGTGGAAGGTGTCACACACGGCACCGGCCAGCCCTTCCCATCTCACACCAGACATCACTCTATACATTAACCTCCATACAGCTAAGAGGGCCGGGGCGCTCTGAGGGCACAGGCACAGGCCCAGGCTCTATCCTGCACCCCAGAAAAGGATGCTGAGAAGTAGGGACTGACTTCTTCATTTTGTCCTTTTAGTTGTTAGCATCTAATGGCTGAGCCATCTCTGCAGCCCCCAATTTCCATTTTACAAAAAACACAGGCATACATTTGCTCTCAGTCCCACCACTGTCCAGTTAAAGAGGCAAGCTTCCAATTCCTGTCTACCAACTCCAGAACCTCTTTGTCTTCATACAACCAATTTGAACTCAGTAACTCTCACATGACCCATTTCACAGTAGGGAAACTGAGGCACAGAAGGACAAGTCACAGGCTGAATTCATTATAGTAGAAAAAGGAGGTCCCAGTCAGGAGATGTAGCATAGTCCTATAATCCAGGCACTGAAGGAGGACAACTGGGTTCCAGGCCAGCCTTTGAGCCACAATAAGCCGCTATCTCAAAAGACCAATGACTGGTATGATGGTTCAAGGGCAATGCACTGGCCTAGCATGCACAAGGCCCCAGACTTTATCTCCAACACTTCTTGGGGGGAAAAAATAAAAAAAATAAGACGTAGATCTGGGATTCAAGTTCAAGGAGCTTCACTCTAGAGTCCTGCTCCCCATTCCTACTGAACTGGGTATCCTTGGGCGTTCAGACGACGGAAGGATCAATTTCCTCATCTAACCATGGGGTGCCACTCTGTATGAACTTAGCCTGCCGCTGTATGTTAACCGCACAGAGCCGCACATGGCATTACCTGCCTCTGAACCTAGGCTGAGCGTGGGGCTCCTGCAGAGGGAAACAGCTGAGAGGGTCTGCTGTCAGCTGCCACTCCACCCAACCACCGTGGTCCCAGCTGAAACCTACCTCCAGAGGGGTGAAGTCATGGTTGACCAGGAATGCCAGAATGGCTGTGGGAACAACGAGGAACTCCACCCGGAAAGTGTCGTGGTTCCCGTCGTAAGTAGCTTTGAACTTACTGTAGATCATCCACACCGTGGTAAAGGAACAAGCTATGTAGACCACCTGATGAGAGAGGGTGACAGGGCAGCTCACTACAGTGGGGCCTCCATCCAGTTCCCAGCCTACCTCCCTCAAACCAGAGATCCAGACCCCACCCAGCTCGTTTCCTTCCAATGTCCAAATGTCTAGACATCAGTCTTCCATACTTAGACCCAAGAGTAGATAGATAACGAGTCCCTCCTCCCTCAGACCCAGATGTCCAGACCCCAGCCCTCCTCCCTCAGACCCCTGGCCTGGAACCCTGCCACGGGGCGCTGACTGCAGGTCTACCTTCATGCAGGTGTTGTAGAGTGAAATGTAGTTGGTGAACAGGTCCAGGTATCGGGCAGTAAACACCACAGCAAACAGGACCTGGCTCTTCCCTGATATGCCTGGTTGAGACAGAGAACAAGGGGAGGGTGCGAGGAGCTGAGGTGGGCTACTTGAACAATAAACTGAAGTGCAGGGCCTGGGCCGACCGGCCCGGAGCTGTCGCTCCCCCAAAGGCCTTGAAGCCTGAGCACGGCCCTTTCCCACCATCCACAGCCAGGGGGCAGCCGGCTCCAATAATACTACAGACCGAGGCTCCATCCCAGGCTAGGCCTCGCTGGAACCCTTGTCTCCTTCAGGGTCCCCTGATAGTCTGGACCGACGTTGGGACCTAGGGAGAGCCCTGCCTGACTTCAACCTCTCAGCCAGTCACCTTCCTCCCGCTCCCTTCCTGGCCTTTACAGTCCACGTCACCAACTCCCAGCCACCTCCCCGCCTGCCATGTCTCCTGGTTCCCAGCCCCGGAACACCCATAGCTGCCCCAAAGGGTGCTACAGAAGGTTGAGTTGAGCACCCGAAACCACCCCCACCAAACTCAGTGCACCCCTTAGTCTAGGGAAAGAAGCTGACCCCCTAGTGACCCTAGATCTAGAAGGATACCCAGCAGGCAGTCCGGGAGGACTCTGTCCTGCCGAGCTTCTGCCTTCCCCGTGCCCCGGGGCGGCCCGCTCCCGCCCCCTCTCCGCGGGGCGGGGGCTCTCACCCGCACACGATCGGGACTTCCAGATTTTGAGCAGTAACAAGATGATGGCTAGGAGATGGGAGAGGTCTCCCAGGAATCGGAAGAGGTTCATGACTGGGGAGCTCGGGCAGGACTGAGCTGGGGGAAGATTGGCCAACCGGGCTGCCCCGGAGCTGCGGTACTGCTGGGCTGAGGGCGGGAGAGGAACCCTTCGGTAGCTCAGCTCCGGGGAGGGGGTTCTGGGAGGTGAGCCGAGGCCGGAGCTGGTGGCAGAGCTGGCAGGGAGAAAAGGGAGGAGGGCCAAGGGTGGAAAGGGAGGAGTCTGGGCTGGAGCTCCACCCCGAGGGCGGGTTGGCTCTCTGGCGCCCCCTGTCGCACGCCACCTGCCTTGCAGAGTCGTGCCGAATAAACTGTCCTCTGCCTTCTAATCTAGAATCCCACACTCCCCGCCCTTAGCAGTGCTTGAGTTCTGAACGCTAAAGATCCTGGAGCTGCCAAGGGTGATGGTGCAACCCGAAATCTTACTACTGGGAAGATGAAGCAGAGCGATCCACAGTTACAGGCCCAGGGCTCCATAATTACAATCCATTCCCCCACAAATTATTAATACTAATACTACTAATAGTAATGACAACAACAATAATCCTGGAGATTAAGAGGGTAGATTTCTGGCTTTCTTGGTGTTCTCTAGGTCCAATTCAGTGAGAAGAGCCTGGTCCTCCTGCCACACCCAGCCTACTGCCTCTACAATCCCTGTATTACTCAACATTCTAACCTACAGCCACAATCCCGTTCTCCTTCAAGACTCAAACGTCAGGGCCTGGCTCGTTCAGAAGCAGTCTGCACCACCTGTGTCCTCCCAGATCTTAGGACACAAGAAGCAGGAAGTCTGATAAGATAGTGACAGGCCTTGGTCCCAGCTTCCACACCCCCTCTTCCCCCACCCCCAACATCCATCCTCAGGGGTCCAGGATGCTGAAGCACACTCCTTCCAGTATAACAGAACCTAAGGACTGCCCTCCCAGAGGCAAGATGGAAGCTCAAAGGTAGGGCTATGAGGAGGGCGTGTCTGTGGTAGAACAGGACTGAGCTCTCATGGCTGTGAGAGACCATCTGGTCCCTCAGCGAAGGACTTGCTCAGAATCTGGACCCTAGCACGAGGGAGAAGGATGAGGGTCCGGACCTGCCATCTGAGGAAGGAGGGCTGGTATCTAGAATCCTAGTTCTGAAAGAAAGGGCCAGGCATTGGACCCCCCAAGTTTGATAGAGGGGAGCCAAGGATTGAAATTCTGGGAGGGTCTGGACCCCTGGGTCCGAGGGAGGATGGCTAGGATTTAAATCCCTGGGTCACAGGAAAGAGTGCTGGGGTCAGAGAAAGGACTGGACATCTGGGTCTAAGGGAGGAAGGAACTGGGAACCCAGCACCATAGGAAGAGGGCTGTGGGCTGAGGTGGGAGGACTGGGATCCAACCCCAGTTGGGGGGGGAGGCGGGGAGACTAGGCTCAGGTCTGCTGGATCTAAGGGAGGTGAGCTAGCATTTGGATATCTGATTCCAAGGGATAAGGGACTTGGGAGTCTAGACTACTGGCTCCATGACACACATCCAGCTTGCTTGCATCTTGCCTCTGGGGCCATAGAACTCACAGGTTGAGTCTTAGCATGGCGGATGTTGAAGTCCAGAAGAGGGAAGGGGCAATTTCAGGAACCCCCAGCGCTCTGTCTAGGTCCCAAACTGTCTGTTCCAGGCAATGCCCTTGTCCACCCACCTCTGCTTCCTCCCATCTCAACACAGACCCTCAGTCCCATGTCCCATGAGGAAAACAGAGGCTTTGAAATAGGGTAAGGAGTCCCTAACAGGAGGAGGGGTCCCTAGGGAAGCCGGGGGGGGGGGGGGGCTGTGGGTCTCCTGGCAGGAGGAACGGGGACTGAATGTTAATCGCATCCTGAGTGAGTGTGCGAGAACACAGCGAGTGTGTGATTCCCTCACGCTCTGGCTCCTGCAAGCCGTGGCCGCTGCCGCTGCCGCTGCCGCTACCACCTTCCGCCAGCGCCCGCAGCCTCCTCGGCCACCAGCGCCCTGTTGAGGGGTGTCAGCCTGGGTGGGTCCGCCTGGCCCCCAGGGGTCTCTCGTGCTACAGCCATCTGCTAGGTGAGGATGTGTGTCTTGGTGTCAGGCTGGCTGGTGGGGGGGTGTGTCTGTAAGGGCTGCGGCGGCCGGTAGCTGAGGGAGGAGGGGTCTGTCTGTCTGAGCCTCCTGTCTGCACCTCACGACCCCCCAATCTGTTCCCTGAGCCCCCAAACCTGGATGGATGGTGTGCACCTGGGTTCTGTGCCTTCTGCCTGCATCCAGCCGCCGAGTGTCTGTGTGTCCCTGGATGCCTGTGTCCTCCTGTCTGTCCAAACAGCCACTGAGAGCAGTGACAACGCGCCTCTGTTGGGGCCCTGCGCAAGCGTGTGTGTGTGTGTGTGTGTGTGTGTGTGTGTGTGTGTGTGTGTCTCCCTCATCAAGCTCCGGGGGTGTTGAGGGGGAATCCCAGGGAAGTGAGATTGTGTGTGTGTGTGTGTGTGTGTGTGTATGCATGTGTGTTTCTGCCTGTGCTTGAGAGTGGGGGCACGTGGGGGGGGGGCGTCTAGAGGTGGCCAAGCAAGGAATGGGCAAGCAGTTCCTCTGATAGGCAGCCTCACGCTCCTTATACAAACATACACGAGCCACTGGCTTCAGAGGTGACCCAGACAGACAGACAGAGACAAGGGAGCCGGTGCTGAGAGCACAAAGGGGATGCCAATAAGCTAGGGAGAGGTGATGGGACATGCCAGCCAGAGGAGGAGCCCGGACTAAAGCCGGCAGAGGGGGGCACCCCAGGTGGGCGGAAGGGGATCCCCATGGGGTCAGGCCGCAAGAGGACACCCCGACAGCCTCTGCAATGTCCGGGGCCCAACTTCCAGCGCAACATGTGTAGCCTCATCCTTGCCTAGTCTGGTGGCCGCAACCTTGGGGGACAGGGCAGGGCAGGATCAAGAAGAGGAGGGACAGAGCCGGGACAGGCAAAAGGTCCCCGCCACTGCCTGCGCTGCTGCTGCTGCTGCTGCTGCTGCTGTTGCTGCTGCTGCTACCCCGCTGCCGCCCTTGGCCTGGCCCCCAACCAGCTCCCCAACACTCCACGGAATCTTTGGGTCTCTGGATACCGGTTCCGGTCCTGGCCCCCCAGCAACTCCCCCCACAGAACAGGGTCATGAAAAGGTAAGGCTGGGCAGGGGATGAAGGGGTGGGGGTGGGGATATGGCCCCCTCCAATCTAGGGCAGGGAAAGTTGGCTGGGGACCTCAAGGAGGGAAGGGGTTTGAATGTGAGCAAACCAAACGTCTCTGCCCCCTTATCCCTGAGGGACTATCTTCCATCTGCTTGCGCGCGCACTCTCTCTGCCCCTTTCCTAGGATTCTACACCTCAAAACCACCCCAGGCCTCTATTCCCCTGGCACTTCACCCTGTCCCCGGCAGTGCAGAACTGAATCCCACCTCTGTCAATCTCTGCACCTCACCTTCTCCCTTCTCTACACCCCTTCCCTGCATCGGTCTCCCCATAGCTAGCTATCCCTCTCTCCTTTGGCTCTCCCCTCCCACCTCAGAGCTATGAGTCTGCTATTAATACCCCCGCCAAGGACCTTGAGGGCGTCCAGTGCCCGGCACCCAGCCCCGAGCAGCCACCCCTTCCTCAAGGTTCTGGAATGCCCTTCCAGGACTGGGGTGGGAGACATTGGTTTGTGTGTGCATGAGGTGGGGGACAGGAATCTCTCTGCAGCACAAGGAGGGGAAGCTGCTGACCACAGCCTCCCCCGTTCCCATAATGGTTTAGGGGGGCAATGGAGGCAGAGACCTCCTTCCTCCTTACGCTCTGGACAAGATATGAGAGGAACAAATGGGGAAGGCCAGACCTAGTGGGCAGCAAAGATGTTGGGACTGATGGGGTCTGAGCAAAAAAGGGGGGCTCCTTAAAGGAGAACAAGACAGAAACCAAGATTTCCAGCTGTTGGGGCGGGAGGCGGCCAGGATGTCCAGGTCCTGAGGAAGAAATGGGTGGACCACTGTGCTGGGTACGGTGGGGGTGCCTGCCAGGCCAAGTCTTCAGTCAGGAATTTAGGGAGGGCACCATGAGAGAAAAGAGGGCCAGGACTCCTGACAGAGCAGGCTGGAGAAACCGCTGCTTAGGCCACTGTGGGGACCAAGTAGACGGCTAAACTCATGAGGTGGAGGGCGAGATGGACTTTGCCAACCCTGTTCTGAGCTCTGGGGACTGATACTGGGGTGAGACGGCTGGGCAGAAAGGTTGCCCTCAGAAATCCTCCCTTTATGGGAGACAATGCCTCCTGATGGGGTGGGGTTGAGACTGCCCTCCTAGGCCTCACAGTGACAAGAATCTCAGACCCCCAAACTGCAGAGGCCAGGGTCTGAGAAGTGAAGGAGGGGGCTGATGGCTGAGCAGCTACCAGGAAGGGAGAGGAGAGCCAGTATTAACCCCGCAGGGGCCAGGCCACAGCTGTGCGTTATTTTGGGGAGAAAGGGGGGGGGCTATTCTGAGCACGGATTGAGCCAGCTGCTAGGGGAAGGAAAGGCAATGGAGAGGAGGGACAGGAGGAGGCATGGCCTGCAGGAGGGGGCACCCCTTCCCTGGGGAGACAGAGGCTCAGGCCCTCCAGAAAGGTGGGATGGCAATTTGGAGGATGAGGTTTCCAGGCAGGGTAGGGGGTGTGGGCCTCTGCCCCAACCCTTGCTGTCTAGAATGGACAAGCCTGTGCTACCATGGCAACAAGGCAGAAAACTGACAGCCAAGAGAGAACCCTTCTGTATCTGGACCCTGACCCCAGGAAACCCCCAGTGCAGGCCCTTAGTGCTTTCTGGGAGCAGATATCAGGCCCCCATGGCCGCTTCCATAGATGTAGTACCCAGGAGCCTGGGATCCTAGCCCACCCACCCCAGGCAACTAGTATTCAACAGGGGGCACTGGAGGCAACACTTCCTTTAATTTACTAAATTGCTCTGGGCTGGAAGCCAGGGAGCCCCCCCCAGCAGTGCTCCACAGCTGTGCCCCCAACCCCAAGACTGGTTTGTCACTCAGTTTCATCAAGAACGAAAATGAGGGTGCAGGGACAGGAGGAGGGGGCTAAGAATGGCTTGGGGTGGTGGGTATTTCCTCTCCTTGGATACCCCACTAATTTCTCCCCCCTTTCTCTCCCTGCACACCTGACCCCCTTTTCCTCTCTCATTTCCCCCTTTACTCTCTTCCCTTTATTCTCTTTCCCTCTGCCACCTGGCTCTGCCTTGCTTTCATGTCTGTGCTGGGCATCTCCCGGGTGGGGGTCTGGGTCTCTGCCTTGCCTCGCTATTTCTGTCTTCTCTGTGTTTCATTTGCTCTGCCTGCCTTCCTCCATCTCCGTTCCTTCTTCCTGAGGTTGGTGTTTGCCTGACTCTGGGTGGCTGTGGGTTCCTGTCTTCTATACCCCCAACTTTCTCATCTATCTCTCCGTCTTCCTTGCCTGGCTACCATCCTCTCGCTGGGTCTTTATCCATTTGAGCTTCTCCTTCCATCTCTCCCTGACCATATCTAACTGTCCCCTCTCCTTCCATCTCTCCCTGACCATATCTAACTGTCCGCTCTCCTTTGCCCTCACTCTGGTTCTGCTGGTGGTTTTTATCCTATCTCTGGGTCTCTTTCCCATCTGTATGATCACTGTCCATCCCATCCCTGCCTTCTCCCCTCTCTTACCTCTGCATCTTCCCTGACCCCATTACTCACCCCCTCCCGCCTTTGTGTCTCCTGGTTCCCACATTCCATTCCTCCATCTCACCCCCCACCCCTCCCTCTGCTTGGATTCCATCTTTCTCTTCCACTCCCTCCATTGCCTTTCCTGCTGTCTCTTCTGATCTCTGGTCTGTGTCTATCTCTCTTCTGCCTCTTTCTCTCTCTCTTCATCTGTTTCTCTCTATGCTTCTGCCTCTCCGTCCCTCACCTAACTTTCTCCTCTCACCCTGACTCTGCGCCTTCCCTCACTATCTGGGTCCCACTGCCACCTTCCCCATCTCCGTTTCTCTATCTCTGTCTCCTCCCTCTGTCTCGGTCTCCCCTGATCTCTGTCCCTCATCCCTGCTTCTCTCCGTGTCTGCCCCTCCCTCTTCTCCATCACCCACCCTTCCTCTCTCGCCCCGTCTCTCCTGTGCCTCCCCTCGGGCTCTGCCCTCGCCTCCCGTCCGCGCAGAGGCCGCCCGGCGGGGCCCGCAGGCGATGCGCGGCGCCGGTGGCCCCCGCGGCCCTCGGGGCCCCGCTAAGATGCTGCTGCTGCTGGCGCTGGCGTGCGCCAGCCCGTTCCCGGAGGAGGCGCCGGGGCCGGGCGCGGCCGGCGGGGGCACGGGCGGGGCGCGGCCGCTCAACGTGGCGCTGGTCTTCTCCGGCCCCGCGTACGCGGCCGAGGCGGCGCGCCTGGGCCCGGCCGTGGCGGCGGCAGTTCGCAGCCCGGGCCTGGACGTGCGGCCAGTGGCGCTGGTGCTCAACGGCTCGGACCCTCGCAGCCTTGTGCTGCAGCTCTGCGACCTGCTGTCGGGGCTGCGCGTGCACGGCGTGGTGTTCGAGGACGACTCGCGCGCGCCCGCCGTCGCGCCCATTCTCGACTTCCTGTCGGCGCAGACTTCGCTGCCCATCGTGGCCGTGCACGGCGGCGCCGCGCTCGTGCTCACGCCCAAGGTGCGCGCGACCGCGGGGGCGGGGCGGGGCCTTGCGGCTGGGGGCGGGGCCGGGCATAGTCTCGATTGAGTTAGGGTGGGGAAGTTCGTCGAGTCGCTGTGCCTAGGGGAAGCTGAAGGGCAAGACTCTGGGAGGCAGGCTTTGAAAGGCGGGACCTATGATAGCTTGAGAGCCGATTTCATCCAGGTTTGGGGGGCTTATAAGGGCGGGGACAGCCACTGGGGGCGGGGTCGTCCTTTGGTCAGTTTCCAGGTTGGTGGTAAGAGTCAAGTCGAGGCAATCTAACTTGGAGGGGTGTGTTTTATAGTGTTCACGGCACCTTCCGGAGATCACTTACAAGGGTCAGATAAACAGGGAGGAGGTGGGTTACAAGTGACAACTGAGAAAGAACCAATGGTAGAAGAGATAGATTTTAGTAAGGGGCGACAGGGGCAGAGACTATTATGGGTCTTGGACCAATTAGAGAAAGAGTCGGTTGGAAAGGAATGAGGTTCAGAAAAACGTAGAGTCTGGTGAGGAAGTGGTGTCCAGGAAAGCAGGGACGGGAACCATAGGGAAAGAGAAACCGGTCCTGAAGGAGAGCCTGGCGGATGGCTCAGCCGAGCAGAGCCATTCATTCTGAGAGGCGGGGTGATGAAGAGCAGACTAGCTCAAGGAAGGAGAGAGGGATCCAGTGGAGAGGGCTGAGGCTAGACCCCGTCCAAGCAGTGTAATGAAAGGAGTTTGCCAAGAAAGGAAGTAGGCCTGTGGAGTGGGCTTTGAGAAGGAGCATGTCAAACTGTAAAAGTGTGGAAATGAGGATCCTGAACCCACGCAGGAAGGAACGAGCCCAGGCAGTGGGAAGCCAGACACAGCCACCTGAAGTGAAGTGGGGAGACGCCTGGGGACAGTGGGTTGTACTGGGCGTTTGGTACCAAAGAAGAGACTTGGACTAGCCTAGTTTGCAGACTGAGAAAGATGAAGCCTAAGAAGGGAGGTACTGGAGGTGAGCAAGTGAAACAGAGAAGTGGGATTGGCTGGAGGACGGAGCCACCTGAGTGGGTGGGGCCTAAATGAGCCAGTTCCCTGCTAGAAAGGCCGGCGGCAGTGTACCCGGTCACTGTGGCATCCCAAGACTCGAAGGTCTGTCCCAAACATTGTGGGAAAGGCCTCTGTCCAACATCCTTGTTCTTGGCTTGATTTGTAGGCCTGACTGCCGCCTCCATGGAGCACTGATACACATGGTCCCTTGTGCCTCCGTTGCTGCTGGGTGTGACCCACTGAACACAGTTATCCACTCTGTGTGCAGCCTGTCACCTTGAGGGACGCATAGAGTTCCCTCACTGTCCGTGGGTGGGAGAAGGTGTCACCCTCACTACTCCAACTATGCTACAATGTATGCCAGCACCTAGGCCCTGCTGAGGGATGAGGGGCTCTGTGGGTCCCCACTGCACGCTGGGAAGCCCCCTCTTCTCAGGACAGCTTTCTTGTACCCAGCATCAAGCCAGTGGCATATGCCAAAGGAGAAATCTGATGGCTGTTTGCCCGCGGTTGCAGGAAGGCTTGTGAGGCCTGGGGCCTGCTTAGGTTCAAGATTATAAAGCTGAGTTGAGGGAGGTTGGGCCATATGGAATTTCCGCTCTAATGAAGAAAACAAACGAAACCACAAATAGTGAAATCTGCCCTAGGGGGAACTGTTAATGACCGAGGCTGAGGCTCCAATGGATGGTAATCAAGAGAGGCCTCCTGAGGAGGTGGTGTCTGTGTTGGCCCTGGAGGATGATGAGAGGTCGCTAGGCATGGAAGAACCGGGGAATGTGTCCCCAGGAGGGACAACTGCTAAGGGTGAAGCTTGGAAGAAGCATTGTGTGTGAGAGAAAGACCTAGGCAGAGTGGCTGGAGCCAGTGAAGAGCTGGGAAGGCAGAAGATGAGCTCAGACAGACCTTGTGTTTGGGCCACAGCGGGTACTTTATTTGGTTTTGATTCTAAAGTAGAATTCTTGGAAGGTTTTCAATTGAGAAGTGATGTGTTCCAATTAATATTCCGAAATGATCACTTTGGTTCTGCTTGGAGAACAAACTAGAAGACATGAGAATGGACGCAGCAGTGTGTCAGAGAGCTGCAGATGTCTGGGCAAGAGCACCGTGGTGCGGTGGTACTGAGGAGAGGAGGGGACAGAAGAGCGGGAGTTCAGAGTCGGTTTTGTTCTAGATGTGGTGCTATGTGATATCCTAGAGGGAAGGAGAGGGGGTTTCGGGATTGGGGGTGCTGTAAAGAGTCAGGAAACCTGCTTTTGACAGGCGAGTTCCCGAGACACATGTGGAAATCCTGGTTTGCAGAAGGTGACTAGAAAGTGGGATAGGCTTGTCTGGAGCTCACAGGCACGGCTGTGACCAAAGATGGGGCCCCGGGCACGCGGCTGAGCTCCCTGCAGCGAGGAAGCCGGACTGTGACTGCTCCATCCAGCAGCAGCTGCAGAGCCACAGGTGGCCGGCGAGCACTGGCACGGTGCAGACGGTGCAGCTGAGGAACTACAGTTGTTTTTTCAGTTTAGTTTTATATTTTTGGTTGTGAGCCTAGCCTTTAACGGCTGAGCCATCCCTCCAGGCCTTCAGTTTAGTTTTAATATCTACACGTCGCGAGTGGCTACAACACTGCATAGCGCTAGAGACGATATTTAAAGCCATGGTGCTAATGGCCTAGCTAGGGAGCGTGGACGGAAAAGGGAAGGAACACCAGAAAGACCACTTACGTTGTTTAGGGTTCTGATTGAGGAACAGAGGCCAAAAAGGGAGACAGAAATGGGGGCCAAGAGGGCAGGAGGGAAATGAAAGGGTCAGTCTGTTCCACTTGAAAGGAAGAGTACCCTTCAGCATCCTCACTGCATGATGGGAATTGTAGTTCTGCTCTTTGCAAATTGGGCTAGAGTGCCTCAGGGGATACTGGGAAGATGTGGGGTGAATTCATGGTAGTAATATCACATACTGCCACAGATAAACCCTCAAACCTCAGCAGCTCACCCCAGTAGGTTGTTTCTCACTCATACAAACTCCAAATGGGGCATCCTGACTGGAGGTATCCATCCCTCCTGTGACTACGAGACCCTAGGCCTTCAGAGTTTTCCTCCGAGTCTCTACAGCTGCCCTCAGACAGGAGAGTAAGGTTCAGGGTGAGATTTTTAAGGTGGGTCTGGAAGAACTCAGTCATGTGGATAAACACAACCCAGATGAAGCCAATGCTACAGAAGGAAAAGGAGCCAGGCCTGGTAAGCAGCCATGGCGGAAGCTGTGGTGCCGCTGGCTCAGGCAACTGTGGTCGGCTCACTGGTCCTCCCTGTCCCCGCAGGAGAAGGGCTCCACCTTCCTGCAGCTCGGCTCCTCTACAGAGCAGCAGCTGCAGGTCATTTTTGAGGTGCTGGAGGAGTACGACTGGACATCCTTTGTGGCAGTGACCACGCGTGCCCCAGGCCATCGGGCCTTCTTGTCCTACATCGAGGTGCTGACTGATGGCAGCATGGTGGGCTGGGAGCATCGAGGAGCGCTGACACTGGATCCCGGGGCTGGTGAAGCCGTCCTGGGCGCACAGCTCCGGAGTGTCAGTGCGCAGATCCGCCTGCTCTTCTGCGCCCGCGAGGAGGCAGAGCCTGTTTTCCGGGCAGCAGAAGAGGCTGGCCTCACTGGGCCTGGCTACGTCTGGTTCATGGTGGGACCTCAGCTGGCCGGAGGCGGGGGCTCCGGGCTCCCTGGAGAACCCCTTCTTCTTCCAGGAGGTGCCCCACTGCCTGCGGGGCTATTTGCAGTGCGCTCTGCTGGCTGGCGTGACGACTTGGCACGTCGAGTGGCTGCTGGCGTGGCGGTGGTGGCCAGAGGTGCCCAAGCCCTGCTGCGAGACTATGGCTTCCTGCCTGAACTGGGTCATGACTGCCGCGCCCAGAATCGCACCCACCGTGGGGAGAGTCTGCACAGGTGATTGGGGAATGTCTGGAGCACCCAGTAATGAGTGGCCCGGGTTGGAGCTCATCCCAACTCTCACTTGCTTTTCTGCGGAAATTTGAGTGACCTTTCTGGGGGTTAGCCAGGTGATTTGGGAAGCACCTGGTTTACAAAGGGTTTGTTTCCAATATTTCATGATTTTAAGGCTGGGCATGATGGTAAAAGACTGAAATCCCAGACACTTCAGGAGTGGAGGCAGGAGACTCAGTGGTTCTGCGTCATCCTTGTCTGCGCATCAGCCTGGGCTGCATGAAACACTGTCTCAAAACAAACTGTGTGGTTTTAGTTCAGTGTGGCAGCCAGACTTGCCGTCCCAGCACTCTGAAGACGGGGGCAAGAAACAAGCCTAAAACATCTAAAACAGAAATATCCATTTTCTTTTATATTTTAATGTCTTTGTCAAAATGTGTCTTATAATAGACTAGTTATCATGTTTGAATTGGCACTGGGCTTGTTTGTTTTGTAAGTAAAAATGGTGACAATTGATAGCAACTTAAACTGGATAATCCCCCCCCCCCGACACACACACACCATGAGCTGAGTCTCAGTGACAAAAAGACCCAATGGTCTAGTTACCTGTGCAAGGCAGACATCTTTTCTCTGTCTTGTAACATCTGAGAGATGAGTGCCCGGCAACAGGCTCCATGTGGTAATTCTGCTTTTCTACTGTTTGCACAGTACAAGTTGGGTTGTAGGCATGGCAGAATGAGCCTCGTCTAGAGAAGGAGAAAGGATATAGCAAAGAGCCAGCAACTTGGAGTGATGGAGAGGGCATAGTTCTCACGTCTTATTACCGAAAACACTGACATACTGATTGTTCAAGGCATAGCCATTCTGTGTAAACATCCCTGCTGATTGACTAGACTCCCATTCTGATGGGCTGATGCTGACAGTTAGATATTTTAATAGCACCCCTGCATGTGACTGCAAAGTGCTGGGTGTGTCCACCAACACTGTGGCCGTGGGTCCAGCTTACACCCTATGATGTCTGAAAAAAACTGGGTGTGACAGAGGGAAGACCATTAATCCGGAGCCCAGCTGAGTCTGGGAGGAAGTGGTGGGTGCAGAAGAGGACCCAAGGGAGGAGAATGGCCAGCTGGGTTGGGAATCAGGACCCCAGAACAAGAGGGTAAGAGAAGGATCCTGTGATCGTAAACACCGAGCACCTGCTAGGAACTAGGGCTCATGCTGGGCCCTGGGAACACAGGGATGAATAAGACCACAGACTTCTTCAAAGACTGCAAGGTCTAAAGAGCTGACATACAGGGATGGGAATAATGGCCACACAGTGTGAGGCTGGCAGTAATGGAGACAGCAGCAGCCTTAGGGAACGTGGGGGAGGAATCCTGCCCAACCAGGACATTTTGGGTTGCAAAAAGCAGTCTCGTTTAAATTTCCCCAGGAGAAAGCGGGTTCATTGGAAAGATAAACATGCACTGAGCAGACTTCAGGAATTGAGGCCAAGTCCGGGCCAGCCTCTCTTTCATCTCCTGACTTTGTCTTTCTGATTCTGCACACACACACACACACACACACACACACACACAGGCTTACCTTTCCCAGCCTCTGTTCAGATCTTAATCCATAGTTTCTCCTTCCTCATAACTTTAGAACCTACAGGACTCGCTGTAGACCAGCATCCCAAGAGAAAAGTGGTTAGTAACAAGCAGTTTACAGGCTGCGCAGCTGTGGGGTAAGCTACAGTGTCAGGGAGGTTTTCTGGAGGAAAGAATTCTAGACTGAGACCTCGGGATGAACGACCAGCCAAACACCCATCCACTGGGAAACCCCTACTGAGAGTCTATGTGACAAGCACTGCTTTGGCATAAAAGAACCAAAGTTGGGTGTGGTGGTTTACTCCTTTAATCCCAGCACTCAGCAGAGCCCTGAGCTCAAGACTGGCATGGTCTCGGTAGTGAGGTCCAGGCCAGCCAAAGATATGGACATCTACATCCATATGTATGGGCAGCATATAGAGAGAGATGGACAGACAGACAGACAGACAGACCCTGGCTCACAGAACTGCTGAAACAATCCCCTGCTTTCACAGAGCGACAGTCTGAGGAGGGCGACTGAGGGAAGGGCGACAAGTAGAGAACCGGCAAGGAAAGAGAGAGATGCCCTCAGGTGGCAGCCTCTGAGATGAGATAAATGGGGAGGGGGGGTGAGACAAAAGGTCTAAAGAGTTAGAACATATCAGGCAGGTAAAGCTTCGAGGTTGAACTGATACGATGGAGGAGGAGAGGGAGAGGTAGCTTAGCAGTTAAGAGCACTTGCCGCTCTTGCAGAGGTCCCAGGTTGGGTTCCCAGCGCTGATATTGGGTAGCTCACAACCACACACACACACACAGAGTTCCTGGGGATGCAATGCTCTCTTCTGGCCTCCATGGGCCCCGTACACGCATGGAGCAATAAGTGCACTCAGGCACACACACATACACAGATGTTTCTTTAAAATCGTTGTACATAGATGGAGCTGAGCACGGGAAGATCTGAGTAAACAGGGAAGAGCAAGTCCGCAAGGGCAGCCGGACTTCAGCCAGCTGTGTGGCTGGGATAGAATGGCCCAAAGGAGACGGGCAGGGCCTTCAAGCCTCCTTCAGTCGAAGGGTGTTCAGCAGCTTCACCAGATATGGAGAACATTCATTCCAAGGATGATCGAAACACATAGAAAGGCCCAAGGGGGAAAAAACAGACAAACACAGCCGCCATAGCACAGAACAGATGAGGGGTGATGAGGTCAGGAAGGTGGGTGGGACCAAAGCTTTGCCTTGTGTGCACAGTTGTAAGGCTTAAGACAGGTCCTGAGGGTGGGGACTGGCACAGAATCAGCTTTAGTTGTAGAAAGACTTCTCTGGGTGGGATGCAGACTGGAAAGCCAGGCCGGAGCCCCAGGAGAGGGTCCAGGACTATAGGGGGTAGAGAGAGGTGGGTGAGGAAGAAGGGCACTTGCAAACGTAGCCTGGTTGGAGGACAGCGGGAGCAGCCGATGAGAGACAGTGGGAGAGCTGCTGTACTCTGGACAGGGAAGATGCTCAGGAACCCAGAGCTTCCCAGGGAGCTTCCTCCCAGGAGAAGGGCACTAGAGTTGAGTATGCACAGCCTTTCGGAGCTGGTCAAGATGAAAGTTCTACAGGAACAGCACAGCCCTCACCAAGGCCTGGCGGCAGTAAACGCTCCCCATGTTCCAAGTGACACTGCATTTAGTGCTGTTTAGAGTTTCCAGGTAGGAAGCTACCAAACAGGGAGTTTCAGAAAAGGTGAAACCATGGCATGCAAGGACTTGAAGGTGTCAGTGCCAACCTGGTCCTGGGGCCTGGCAGCTAGGGCTGGTGAGAGAAGAGGCTCAGCCCTCGGCACCCACTGGACCTCGCTTTCTCCTGGGCAGGTACTTCATGAACATCACCTGGGATAACCGAGACTACTCCTTCAATGAAGACGGCTTTCTGGTGAACCCTTCACTGGTGGTCATCTCCCTCACCAGGGACAGGACGTGGGAAGTGGTGAGTGGCCCAGACTCCAGGCATCCGTGGGAGGGCACCTGGATCCCTGGATCTGAGGGAGGAGGGCTGGGGACTGGACCCCAGATCTGAGGGAGGAGAGACAGGTCTAGACTCCGAGGTCCTATCGAAAGTCTTAATTGAAGGCCCAGGTTCTGGTCTGAAGGAGGAAGGAGCAAGGAATCTGGGTTCTGGAGGAAGATGGGACCCACAGTCCAGAAAAGCCAGGACACCCTGGAATGCCCCCAGGAAGCATGACTTGTTTTCTTTGTTTTTGTTTTTTTTTTTCCCCAAGGTGGGCAGCTGGGAACAACAGACCCTCCGCCTCAAGTACCCGCTATGGTCCCGCTATGGCCGCTTCCTGCAGCCAGTGGATGACACACAGCACCTCACCGTGGCCACACTGGAGGAGAGACCCTTTGTCATTGTGGAACCAGCAGACCCCATCAGTGGCACTTGCATCCGAGACTCGGTCCCCTGCCGGACCCAGCTCAACCGTACCCACAGGTGACAGCCCCAGATCCAGCTGGTTCAGCTTCCTCTTCCCCCAAAGGTACAGCGTGTGGTCAGGCCCCAGCTCCTCGGCCCTCCGGCTGGGTGACCTGGGGGATGCTTCAGTCTCCCAAGAAAGCACGAGCCATAGTTTTAGCTGCTGCTTGTCCCTCACTTCATGGGAGCCCCTAACAGTGGTCCCCAACCTCTCCAAGCCTGCTCGCTCCCCGCAGTCCTCCGCCTGACGCTCCCCGCCCGGAGAAGCGGTGCTGCAAGGGCTTCTGCATTGACATTCTGAAGAGGCTGGCGCACACCATTGGCTTCAGCTATGACCTCTATCTGGTCACCAATGGCAAGCATGGCAAGAAGATCGATGGAGTCTGGAACGGCATGATTGGTGAGGTAAGAGGCGGGACAGAACCTGTGGGCTAGGAATCTGAGGATCCTAGGGGGCGGGGGCGGGGGCGTGGCCAAGGGAGACTGCTGGGCTTGATAAGGGTGCAGCCTGAGGTGGGCTGAGGGCTGAGGGCATCGTCAGAGGTACAGCCAAGAGAACTGCAAGTTCTGAGAGCGTCAGAAGGGAGCTTGGAGAAAGGGCTAGAAGGGTGGCGCTCCTGGGAAGTGGGGGTGGGAGGACAGAATTCATGGGAAGGGCTTTTGGAGGGTGGAACTTCAAGAAGGGGGCAGGTGGGGAGGCTGGATCCCTAGCCTTAAGCAAGTGAAGGGGACGTGGGTGGGTAGAGGAGCCCTGCTCCTGCTTCTGCTCTCTCTCCCTTACTTCCCCTGCCCCTCTGTTCCCCTCCTCACTCATCAGCCAGACCTCCTAGCCTGTCTCCCACATCATCACTGTCTCCCAGGGTCAGGCTTTGCCCAGCGCTGGCCTCTGTCCCCTGAGCTGCTTCCCTTGCCAACTCCTCGATCCACCCCAGGTGTTCTATCAGCGTGCGGACATGGCCATCGGCTCTCTTACCATCAATGAGGAGCGGTCCGAGATCGTGGACTTCTCCGTCCCCTTTGTAGAGACAGGCATCAGCGTCATGGTGGCACGCAGCAATGGCACTGTGTCCCCCTCTGCCTTCCTCGGTGAGCCAGCCAGGACAGGGATTCACACTTAGCCAAGGCCAGGACAACTGCCCCAAAGAGTGTGGGCCCTGGGTCCTGTCCCAGGGTTACCTGCGCTGGTGTCTGACTCCCAGGAAGGACCCTCACTTCCAAGCTCCAGGCTCCTGATCCATACACTGGGAGAAATCTTTTCTCTGGCAGGGATTTCAGCGGGAAGCTCGGCCGGTGTGAGCTCAGGAGCCGTCGGTTGCAGTGCCTGCCACAGCTCTGATCCTGGATTTGCACTCAGTAGTTGTTTGACTTTTGTTTACTTTGGTTTGGGGTTTTTTGTTTTGTTTTGTTTTGTTTTTCCAGATAGGGTCGCTCTATCTAGTTCTGGCTGTACAAGAACTCAGAACTCAGAGAGATCCACCTGCCTCTGCTTTCTGAGTACTGGGATTAAAGGTGTGCCCCACCACACCCAACCAGATTTTTGGTTTTGTTTCATTTTACTTCAAGATTTATTTTTGTTTTATGTGCATTGGTGTTTTCCCTGTATGTATGACTGTGTTAGGGTGCCACATCCCCAGAGCTGGAGTTACAGACAGGTGTGAGCTGCTGTGTGGGTGCTGGGAATTGAACCTGGGTCCTCTGGAAAAACAGCCAGTGCTCTTAACCAATAAGTCATCTCTCCAGCCCAGTAATAGTTTTTTTTTTTTGAGACAGGGTTTCTCTTGTGTAGCTATGACTGCCCTAGAACTTGCTCTGTAGATCATGCTGGCCTCAAACTCACAGATATTCACTCATGTCTGCCTCCCAAATGCTGGGATTAAAGGCATGCACAACCACCACCAGAGATATTTTTGTTTCTGTTTTTTGAGATATGGACTTACTATGTAGCTTAGGTTGACCTTGAACATGCAACCACTCTTTTATATCTCTGTCTCCTGAACTCAAGGGTTTCTTTCTTTCTTTCTTCCTTTCTTTCTTTCTTTCTTTCTTTCTTTCTTTCTTTCTTTCTTTCTTTTTTAAAGATGGCCTTCCAAGGCTAGGTATACCCAGGCTCAAAAATGAGGAGAGATTTTGTTTGTTTGTTTGTTTGTTTAGTGTTTTTCCAGTGCTGGAGATTGAATCTGAGACCTGGAGGACCCTGGTGACTAAGACAGACAAATTCTTACCTCCTAGGAGCTGCCTGCCTCCTTAGGGGATACAGACTAGACCAGTTCCCATGGTAATAGATACCATGAGAAATCAGGCTTATGTGGAGAGAGAGAGAGAGGCATAGGGTAGAGGTTGGTGTGGGTAGGAGAGAGAGGCCTTCTTGAGGAAGGAATTTCACCTTTGTAAAGATTTGAAAAAAAAAAGAACATTGGAGGCAGGCAGCAACCAGCATGGAGGGTGTGACAACTGCCTGAGACTGTGGCTGGCCTGTGTGGCTGGTGAGGAGCCGGGTGACAGGGTGGTCAGAACGCTGTGGGGGGGGGCGTGTATCTGGCTGGACTGGGACTCTAATACTAAGTCTGGGCCTTATTCTTTCTGGTGGCAAGGGCTTAACTTCAGAAGGTAATGAGGGAGGATGTGTGCTTGGCTGTGAGTTGATGACAGCCCTGTGGGAGCAGGAAGCTGGTGGGGTGGGGGCTACCGCAGTGACCCTGACACAAAGGATGAAGATGTGCAGGAAGCTGGTGGGGTGGGGGCTGCCGCAGTGACCCCTGACACAAAGGATGAAGATGTGCAGAAACATGGCGGCAAGGTTGGATGGATGCGGGTTTGGGGTGATCAGGAAGCCACATTGTGGTACCTTGTGTAGAAACACCATCTCTGGAGACAGCAGACGTGGGCAAGAGAACAAGGCTAGCAGGTCACTTCCGTTCCCCCTTTGCTCTGGCCTTCTAAGCAAGGCTCCTCAGAGAGAGAGAGAAGACAGAAGGAAAAAGATCCTTTCCCTTGGGGAACACGCTTGTTCCTTGCTGGCCATGGGGGTGTGGAGGACAGGCCCAAGGAGCTTGAGGAGCAAGGAGCGGGGGCAAAATTTGTCATCTGTGACCAAGAAAGATGGATGGCAAGGAGTGTGGCCTTGGGCTGGGTTGTCATGGGTGCCCAGATGCAGAGCCTGGGGTGGAGGAATAGCCCCTGAGGGGAAGCTAAGAGGTGAAGATTCAGACCCTGGGCTCAGGGAGCATTTAGGAGACCACTAGATTAGGGGGTGAGAGCCACAGAAATAGTCCCGGTAGCTCTTGGGATGTACTGATAGGCTGTCCTTGGAGTGGGCCCCAGAAAAGGGAACAGATGGATGGAGTCAACTGGGCTCCACCTGGTCCCCCAAGCCCCTGCTCGGCTGACACCTCCCGTGTCCCCAGAGCCCTACAGCCCCGCTGTGTGGGTGATGATGTTCGTCATGTGCCTCACCGTGGTTGCCGTCACCGTTTTCATCTTTGAGTACCTCAGTCCTGTGGGCTATAACCGCAGCCTGGCCACGGGCAAACGTGAGTCCCCTTCCTGCCTGACCTTATGCAGAACTATATTTCCCAGTGGCCCCTGGAGTAGAGCTAAGAACGGCAGTCCTTTCTCCTCTCCTGGGGAGTGGAAGGACTGTAGGTCCCTTTCTGTCCTGGCCCCCACAGGCCCTGGTGGCTCAACCTTCACCATTGGGAAATCCATCTGGCTGCTGTGGGCCCTGGTGTTCAACAACTCGGTGCCAGTGGAGAATCCGCGGGGCACCACCAGCAAGATCATGGTTCTGGTGTGGGCCTTCTTCGCCGTCATCTTCCTCGCCAGCTACACAGCCAATCTGGCTGCCTTCATGATCCAGGAGGAGTATGTGGACACCGTGTCTGGGCTCAGTGACCGAAAGGTGCGTACAGGGGTAGGTCAGCTGGCTCGTCACCTGTCCCAGAACAGAGAGGTTCCAGAGCAGTAGAGATGGGAGGTTTGGAAGATGAATGATTTAAACGGTCCTGGGGAAAGAGGGTGTCCCCAGTGTTCCAGGAGCAGCGATGCCTCCTCGCACTGCAATGAAGACGTCATTTGTGACGCAGCTAATCCACTGGAGACTGTGCTTGAGGAGATACGCCAGCGATGAGTTACTAGAAATGTAGAAATAATACAACATCAGGATGTCCAGGAGTCAATCTCAGGCTAATGATGCAGGCCTGTAATCACTGCCCTCCAGAGGTGGAGGCAGAGGACCATGAGTTCAAGGACAGGCTGGCTACGTAGTGAGTCCCTATCTCAAATAGGAACAGCAGTCAAGTCAACTTCAGATTTTTACTAATTAGATTCAACATGCATAAAACCATTCCATCAAAGCACTCAGAATGCCCACCCTCTGGGCTTGCGCTCTTGCCGTGTGACGCCAGCCGTGAGGGACACTGTGAGGTTACAGTGCCTACCCAGCCTCTCAGATTGTTGGCGGGTTGTGGGAGATGGGATAGGTTGCATTGAGCATTGTTTTCAGTGGAATAAAGGTAGACTAGCAGAATAAACAGAACATGTTGGTCATGCCTTACATATAGCAAGGGGAGTGTGGTTCTGTCTGCACTCTGAGCCAGCACACCCCTGTGCCTACATTTGTGCTTACACACAGAGCTATTTCTGAATAGACTGCTTAGCCCACTCCAGAGCCAGCAAACTAAGGGCTGGCTCTCCAGAATGGGACATTGGATTTGGGAGTTTCCTAGAGGATACCTTAACAATTCCCCCTTCTGTTCAGTTCCAGAGGCCCCAGGAGCAATACCCACCCCTGAAGTTTGGGACGGTGCCCAACGGGTCCACGGAGAAGAACATCCGAAGCAACTACCCTGACATGCACAGTTACATGGTGCGCTACAACCAGCCGCGAGTGGAGGAGGCTCTCACGCAGCTCAAGGCAGGGTCAGAGCAGACTTGGGCAATGGGGCCTCAAGCGTTTGGGGAGGGGTGGGGCCGCGTCTGAGGTCAGCCTGGGGCAGTTCACTAAGGGGGCCTGGAAGACTCAGAGCTTCTGTGCTTTGTAACGGTAGACACTTGATTCAATGCTTTTTTTTTTTTTTTTTTTTTTTTTTTTGGTTTTTCGAGACAGGGTTTCTCTGTGGTTTTGGAGCCTGTCCTGGAACTAGCTCTGTAGACCAGGTCTGAATCTGTTTCTTGTACGTACAGTCAGGATCATAGAGGCAGCTCCTTGGTATGAATGAAGTTTGGTCAGGAGTGGTGGCATGTGCCTTTAAATCTGCCATTTGGAATTAAAGTGGGGGCAGCTCTTGGTGAGTTGCAGGTCAGCCAGGACTTCATACTGAGACCCTGTCTTAAAACAACCAGAACGACATAGTTAATCCACACAGAACAGTGGCCAGAGCACGGTGGCTCTCTGTAGACAGATTTTTCTTTGAGCTGCCAGCTCACAAAAATGGCATGACTTATTATTAATTATGAAAGCTTGGCCTATAGCTTAGGCTTGTCCCACTAGCTCCTATAACTTAAATTAACCCATTTATATTCATCTATGTTTTGTCTCATGGGCTTTTTACCTCTCTTCCATCCTGTACCTCCTGCTTCCTCTCCATCCCTTCTGGGTCTTCCTGTACCTAGACTCATCTCCTCTTCTCAGAAGGCCCGCCTACCTCCTCCTGCCTAGCTATTGGCCCTTCAGCTCTTTATCAACCAACTGGAAGGCGCCTTGGCAGCAGATGCGCACACACAGATTACTCCACAATGGCTTTGCCATAGTTATTGTGCCGTTATCATCAGTTCTGAACTCCACAGTGAATATCTGGGTTACAGGAAAGGGTCTGTATTTTTTTTTATGTTAGCTCCGTAAATCATAGGGATACAGTTAAATTCAGTCCCCAGAGTGTAGCACCCTGATATGGCAAACCTTGTTTAGGTCCTGGGTTGTGGTTCAGTAGTAGAGGGCTGGCCTGGTGTGCCCCAAACCCAGGGTCTGTTCCCCAGCACTGCCGTTTCCTAGATTGAGTGCCCCTCATTTATTTAGTCTTTCAGCATGGTTCTTTTCTTATTGCCTTTTTGTGCTGGACTAATATTAGACAGACATTTCCTGTTCTCAGTTACTGAGGGTCTAGGGTGAAAAATGAGTATCAAACACACAAACTGGCAGGGTCACCGGGCATCAGAGTGGACCTCGGTAGGGCCGCGTCACCAGGTGTCAGGTGGCCTTCTAGGAAGAGGGAGTGTGTCCACGCTCTCAGGGTAGACGCAGAGCCTTGCAGGCAGAGGTGTACGGAGTCCCTGAGGTAGGTGTGGAGGGAGATCTGGAAGAGCAGGCGAGCAGGCGGCTGAAGGGCAGAGGAGAGTAGCACCGGTGGTGACCCCTGAGGACATCAGAGCTGGCTCTTGTGACAAAGTGGCAAGACACCTTTGTAGGAGATTAAGCAAAGAAGCCTCCATTCTTGTCCCCAAGTGTCCTTCATTGCAGTGGGGAATGGTAGAGGGGCCATAGGGGAGCAGAAACAATGTGGAGGCCATTATGTCATCTAGAAACTTCCTTCCTCGACTCACCTTCCTGCTTGCCCCTCCAGCAGCCGTCCTGGCTGGATCTGTTACCCCTTTGTCTCAGTGGATTGTTGAGCATGTCTGCAGTAGGCACAGTAGAGGGTCAGCCTGGGCCCGCAGCAGAAGTCTTCACTCATGAACACATTCCAGAGCAGTTCTGGGGGAGGTTTGTACTTGGAAACCATGGTTGGCAGCAAGCAGATTCCTGGGTTGGTAGGATTTTAAAGCCAGTTTTAACACACTGGTTTCTGTGTCTCCTGGGATGGCAAATTCAGGGAGCCAATCATGGTGGTTCATGCCTGCCGTGAACTCTATTGAGAGATTAAGGACATTCTGAACTACATAGCGAAATTCTGTCTCAAAAAAAAAAAAAAATTGTGCTGGGCTAGCAGGACAATTTAAAGATTTAAACTCTCTACGCATTTCTGCTCTGCCAAGCTTGCGGTTTTGCCTCGTGGTCACTGGATGGCTGTTGCTGCTCCACGCAGCACACCCTAGTTCCAAACTTGGAGGGTCTTCACCTGGAAACCCTGTCTCGGGGACTTCTATGTTTATAAGATCCTATCAAGCAGCCACACGCAGTTGTCAGGGACACCGGAAAGATGGACGTGTAAACTGAGGATGAGGCTGTGGCCTGAGGTGCGCTCTCGCCATCTGCCGAGTCCCGTCCCATGCTTTAACCCAGCAAAGTTCTTTGGTAGCTCTCCGTCTCTGCCTCTCTATCCTCTCTTTCTGGGGTCAAACGGACTCTGTACCTAAACTTTCTATGAGCCAGTGGGCCTCCCCTTGGGCCGGGCTTCAGCACTCCCTATCAGGCAACTCCGTTTTGTCTCCTGCAGTGCATGTTCTGGCCGTCAACCCTGGTGGGTGCCTCCTTCCCCACACTCTCCCTGCACCCACTATTCATATGGCAGGTGTTGCTGAGAATCCAGGCAAACACCCTGAAAACTTCCCAGGACTCTATGCTATGGAAAACTTTGTACGGTGAGCTAGGGAACCGGCATGGTAGCCATCCTGCCTTGACAGATAACTCTGAACAACCCAAAAGGAATGTGACTGGTGGCTCCTTCCATTCCCGGGGTTACAAAGATTGACTGGCCTGCCTTTCCCTAAAGCTGAATTCTTGCTTTGCCTTTCTTCAAGGGTGCCCACCATCTCTGGCGCATGCCCCCCAGTTTCTCAGACCTCTCCCTTGTTGAGGAGGGTTAGAATGCGTGTGGAGGTTTTTCAAAGTACCAGGATTCCCAGAGCAGAACCTAAAAGAACTGTGGGTATTTGGCCTCAGGGGCTCCATGCTCTGTGGGAGACACAGAAAAAGAGCCTGCTCCTCAAGGATTGGACACAGCATGTGCTCATCAGTTCCTTGTTTGCCTTGGGTCTTTTTGTTTTGTTTTAGTTTGGTTTTTGAGACTGAGACCAGCTACCATTAGGTAGCTCTGGCTGACCTGGAACTCACAGAGATCCGTCCGCCTCAGCCTCTGGAGTGCTGAGTCAGAATCGGACTCCTGGTCCGCTTTTTTGGCAAATGTTCCCTGAGTACCTCTAATGCATTAGTAGTT